>NC_134703.1:166596701-166896701 GCF_043290135.1 Rhipicephalus microplus
CTGTGCCTTATCATATAGCCATCAGGCCATGTATACCAGCGCAACAAGTGGAACACCGCTGTGTACACATGAATGACCTGTGCTGTTCTTTGGGCTTCTTGTTAAACTAACACGAGTAATGGTCCGACGGCTCTCTTTACCTGCTTTTGTCCGATGTTGGCGATTTGAGCGCTTTATAATAACCTCTAACGCTAAAAGGTCTCGCTTAATTAGGACAGAAATTCGTTGAGTACCTGAGCCATGGTAGGCTGGCACGAAAAGGGTCGAGCTGCTAAACTCATGGGTAGTGGGTTAGATGGGCATTCATGGCGAAAGAATTTCGATGAATTCTGGTTCAAAATTTAATTTAATTCAAATTTATTCCACACCTGCCAGACGTTCAGTGCACGGACAAAAAGCCTGAAAAATGCTTGTCTATAGGTTCGTATACCGGACAATGGCATGCGGTGACGTGAATCACATATCACAAAAGATGTCACAAAACTATACCTATAGGCTACAGTCTCGTAACGACAAAAGCACACATAACTACGAAACTAACCATCACAGCTACACGGAATAACATGTACGCAAAGGTAAAGCATAAAATACACAACAAAAATACGAGAAATTCACTTGCATATACAGGAAACCAACACGCTAAGGTATTGAGCAGAAAAATAAATAAATTGCACGTCTGTGCGTGCACGTATATCAAAGCTACGTCAGAACCATCATTTCTAGTTAGTTCATTAAGTAATGGTGGCAATGTGTACCTGAGAATTTGTATACCACCCATGTGCTTATATTCAGATGCACAGTAGTGACCCTGCTGGTGGTCGAAATTATCCCGCAGCTTTGCGGTACAGTGAGCCTCATGGCCACATCGTGGTTTTGGCACTCGCGAAAACCCCATCAATACATACGTCGTGACGTGCGCGTTTTAGTAGACATCGGCAGTCGGTATCCACTGCTCATAAACACAGCCACACATGCCGAGCTCACCTGGTGTATATGATGCAACTGGTATGCAGAAAGAAAACTTTGGATCGGTGGAACTTTAGTTTATAAATAGAGTGAATGAAGTTTGCTGGAATAGTGTTGATCTATAGTATTTTACGGCGCAGGGGTGAATGATGGTCAAAGAGCGCCGTTTCATGTGACATAGGGTGTGATCAGTGATCGCGGTTAGTGGCTTCATAAGGACTTTAAAACTTGCGGACTCAAGTTGAGTAAAAAAACACGATTGCTAAAACCGGGACAGAGGACGTTTTGCTGGGAGATCCAACTGTATATGTACAGGGTAAATTTTTATGAAAGGGAACACGCGAACGCGTGTCCTGTGTGCTCCGATGGCTCCCTGTAGCGCGATCAAGCGGGAGCAATAGCAACTACAGCCTCCATTCCCGTCGTCTAGTGGCGAGTAAAACAACTGGTCATTGGTGATTTGAAACCGACGGCAAGATGGTAACCACTTCCCCGTCAATGCGATTACGTAAGTGTCCAGGCGTGATCATTCCACCGGTTCCGTATCACCAACGATCGGTTGTTTTGCTCACCGCTAGATGACGGGAACAGAGGCTGTGGTTGCTATCGCTCCCGCTTGATCGCGCTACAGGAAGCCGCCGGAGCACACGGGCCACACGTTCGCATGTTCCCTTTCATAAAACTCGACACTGTACATTGTAATACAACACGATGCTTTTTGCTTTCACAAGTTTTGAACTTCGACATATCTATATAAAAATAATGAAACAAGTTATGCCACCTCCTGCAGGCTATATTATACTCTGCAGGTATTACAGCAAATGGAATTACCGTTAGCGTTTCTAATGCAAATGTGTGATTGGCTCAACAAGAACAAAAGTTCTACCTGCCAGTCTGAGTTTTTCCAAGAACACTAACGATGAGCACCCTTTAACAATGAGAGAAGCCTCAGAGAACGGTAGTTTTTATCGTACCGCTGCCCCGTAACCATCTTACTTCTCTTGTCGTTTGGATCAACACTGGCCGCGATACTGGCTCTCGATAAGCGGGCGTGCGGGCACACGAACTGCGTACAGAACAAAAAAGCTTCGCGCGGAGCTCATCACGCCACGCGACCGGATCGCAGATGCGCGCAAGAATCCAGTCGAGCACCTCTCGGCGTATCGGCTCCACGCGAAAGCACAGACATGCAGGCGTCGGAGGTGTGTTTGGAGGCGGGGGTGGTGCGCGCCGATGACAAAAGCTCTCCCTCCATATCGGGCTCATTGTTTTGTTGTTTCCGTAGATTAAGCGCGCGTGACTGCACAGGCGATAAGTCACGTATTCGGCGAATTCGCTGCGATTAAGGTGAATGGTCACGCGCAAAATGATTGGCGGTGTTATTGAGTGTCCGTCTTTCACACAAACGTTCATGTAAGAGTACATGAGCCGGTGAAGTGGATGATTTCATGAAACGGGAAAGAATAACGAATGCGTGGCGTGGAATAAAACTATATACAACGCTCTTAATCAGGTCCTGGCTAAGTGAGGCTATGTCCAGGAAACCAGAAGAAAAATGTCTTGTTTGCTTACTGTGTCTCGCATTTTAAGTGGGATTTGATTGAGAATAATGTAAAAGCCTACACAAAATGGAGCATTCACGAAAGAATTCGTTCACAGACTTGTATGACAATTTGCTGCGTTTCAAGGGCCTAAATCACAATATGATTATAAGGCACGCGGTACAGTGAAAGGTTATGGTATTTCCGATATCTGCTGTTCTTTAACGTTTGCTCTTAAAGAACAACCTCGATTGAAATGCGTCAGGTGCGGAATAGATTGTATCTGGAACTTCATAGATTCAGCAGCAGAACATCGTAACCACTGTATTGCTGTGCTGTACCGAGTTATTGGCTTTATAATTATTTTTTTTTTCGAGAGCAGGCTTCTTTCCGCTTAAGTAGACCAGCAAAAATACGAACCGTGACCACGTCTGCGGGTATCAATGTAAATACGCACTGCCCAATTACTCCTAGTCACAGTTCTGAAAACATTCGTAGTCGAATACGTTCACAGTTCATCGCCCGCAATGTTCAACGACGTCTTGATTACAAAGGACACAAACCATGTGGATTGTTTCAGCACTTGCCGTAACAAAACGAGCCACTAGTGTGACCTTATCTGGTGCCTGCCTGAACTCGGACAAAAATGCACTTCGTCAATTAGTACACTCGTCCACCGGGGCTATCAATTACTACATGCTCTTTGTCAATCGGAGAAGTTGAGAACAATAGCAGAAACAGCTGCGCAATTAACAGCGCACGCTTCAACTGCTTTTGAGTTATCGGATCATGATGCGCTAATGGTAGATATAATTGAAGAAGAAGCAATGTTATCGGCTCGACGTGAACGAAGCTGTCTCAAGAGGCTCTTGTGCCTAAATATGAGGCACTTCACTATTAGAACGTATACAAACGCTAACGTTCAGTCACCGCGGTAATACGTTGTGTTAATGCTGATAATGCGGAACTTTCCATAATTAGGAAACTTACATCTCTTTGCTTACTCTCGGAAAGTTTATTGGAATGAATGACACCCAGCGATTTACGCCTCTAGGAATGCAACTATTAGCGGTGCGATTTTACAAGGCCATTTGCCACACTAAGCCTAACACTTGTCACGGATATTTAGCACGAACGCTACGACCTAAATCAGTGCACGCATATCTCGCATTCAGCTCAAAACTACTCCGAAATACCTTTAAGGAAAAGAATTCATTACCTGCTGGTATACAGGCGCTTCGGGTGATACAGCCCCAGTGTGTGCCCGCCACACACATTACTCACTGCCAGGAATAATGAGGGGCACCTATGGTGAAGAATACGTTATCCTGGGAGCTAAGAAAAGTGCATCGTTTGTGGTACTTGCACATTAGAACAACAACCATTCCGTAGCCGAAATGCACCTCGTGTTCTAGTTTGAGTGTTGCAATGCTGGCTCGTTTGCAAGGTGACGTAAGGGGTGAGCGTAGCACGTTAAAAAGCATGGACACAAAAGACGCAAAGAAAAAAACGCAGAGTGTCTTCCCGTGCCTCAATCGTTGCATGCAATACTGTATTGCCTATAACCTCAGTATCGGAATCGTGAAATGCGCTGATGCTTTCTTCCTGAACGCCCCCAGGTAGGCGAGGCCTCGAACGTCAAACGAACTATACGATAGCCGCGCACTTGTACGACGTCGCTCACCGTTTGAAGATGTGAGGGTATCCGCAGCTAGCGAGCAGCACACGGATTCACGGCTTCCTGTTGTCGCGGTGCCCCTTGCCCGCGCTGGGCTTCCGGAAGGAGGGGCAAATCAGTGGCACACTCTCTTCGAGATCCTTTCTTCGCCCCGCTTGAGTACCAGACCAACCACGAGCAAAGTCCGAACTGCGACCCCTTCCTGGGTGGACCGTGCTTCTCGTCTGAGCCGCGGTGCGCCGCACGGCGGGCCAGTCACATGGAGCACCAGGCGGGGCTTGCGTCATGCGCAGTTCGGCCGGGAGACGGTGGTGGCCCGGGCCAAGAACCGAAATCTATCCAGGAATAGATCTTCACCCCCTCTCGACAGCAGCAGCCTTTCTCTATCGTCAAGGCGCCTTTCCGTCGTTTTCGCTGCAGCCTCTCTTTCACCTTCTTGTTTTTTGTTCGTCGCTTCCCCTTAAGCCGCGCTCGTGGCCCTCTCCCACCGCTAAGGTCTCGGTGCTCGTTCAGCTCGCGGTGACGTCAGACGATCGCGTGCAGCTGCCTTTCGTCCCGACGCGCAGTTCTTGCCCCTCAGTGTGCCGGTCCATGCCCTTCCCCTCGTGACTGCCGGTGTTATTGCCGTTGCAAATAGCGGTAGCAACAATGCCCCTGCTTCCGATCCGGCATCGTCAACGCAGCTGAATCATTCTTTCAAATTGCTTTGCTGGAAGACCTGGAACTGATGTTGCAGGTTACCAGCGCATGCGTATTGAATGGGTGCATCGAGGTAAGGGCCTGGGAAGAAAACTCAGAGAAGTATATTCCGTAATACAGATATCTAAATACATGCACTCGAAGCATAAAATGCATGTACTGAAATATATATCCATCTATTACACGTAACGGGATATATCCGACATAATTTTGCAAAAAGACAGAAAAAGCATTCCAGAATACAGATATAAGGATGCGAATACTAGAATAATTGTTTCATTTATGGAATACTGATGCTCCGCAAAGTCATTTATTCATCATAATCATCAGTCTAACTACGCCATCTGCAGGGCAAAAGCCTCTCCCATGTTCCACCAATCAACCTGGTCCTATGCTTTCTGCTGCCACGTTGTACCTGAAAACTTCTTAATCTAACCTGAGCACCTAATTTCCTGTCTTGCTCTCGCGTCGCGCGTTTCCTTCTCTAGGAATCTAGTCAATTACCCCAATAACCAGCAGTTCTTCGGCCTACGGGCTACGTGCTCAGCTCATGTACATTTTTTCTTGATTTCAGCTACGATATCACTAACTGAATAACTACAGATGTTCATTCCTGAAATATAAGTAGCACCAGCCCATATTTTTCCAGACAATAGAAATGACCGTAGACAACGCGGGGTCTGCTATTGCACTGTAAGTTTCAGCAGACCCTCTACGCGTTTACTATTGTCCTTCAGTTCTATAATAACTAGGCGATCACTGGGCGTTGTTGCACCCAAATAGGTCTCAAGAGATCTCTAGCACCTGCGGTGTTAGTCATTACACTCTATCCATACCTACACTTTTACAAGAAGCTTGGAAAACAATTTAGGTGTGCCACAGTATACAATGAAGAGTTGTTGCAAGGAGCGTGACGTTAGGTTCTCCATAAGTCGCTGGTGCTTACTAAGCTGTTTGAGTCAAGATAAATTTGGTGTTTGTTTCACAAGGGTAGCGTACTCTCCATTCTGGCATCACACCAGCTTTCCTATTGCTATGTCGAGGGCACAGCGTACTTTATAAAGTACAGTATGGCCACGCGCGTTTCTTATTTCACTTTTGCTGCATTCGGTTTACGCCCTACAAAGACGGTCAGCAATGTTCAGCGAAAACCGCGCCTTCAGTGCTTAAAGAAGCTTCAGTATTGCAGTCGATCATTTTGTTAAGATTGCGTGCAAGACACGAACGCTCAAGATTATTCCACAGATTGTACGACGACTAGTGATGTTGCTGGAACATTTTATGTGTGATGTGTATACGAAGGCACGTTCCAACGATGAGCACTTTTATCGACGGCTGCTATAAGTGTATCAATGCAAAGCGCTCATTGATACACTTATAGCAGCTGTATTTTGACTTTCGTTTTTCCGGCTATAAGTTCAGCCAAATAGAGAGTTTCAACTTGCACACGCCGACTGCGGCCTTCATCGACGTCGCGGCTACAAGCTAGTATCATAACTTCTGCAAAAACTCATCAAACTATATAAAAGTTTGCACTTGTCGTCTATTACATTCAATAAACATACAAACTCTCAATATAATCTAACCAGTTCTTCTTTCATAGGCCATAATGAGTAAAGAACATACTAAAGACCAAGGCCGGCGCGACCTGAGCACATCACCTAAAACGTGACTTCAGAACAGAGCTCTGCCGGCACCCGCCATGAAAAAACTTCCACCCGGCCTGGCCAGGGTTTCCCAGTGAGCTTCAGCCCCTGCACTGCTTTACTACTTGAAAGTTACTTTCTCATAGAGATATGGATCGGCGCAATGCCCAGTGCATTGTAAAGGTGGATACCAATCTGAAGTATAGTGCTGTGTACAAATGTGCGCCAATCTCGAGCGTGTTATTTAAAAAGAAATGTTTACTGGTCCATACGGGGAACTCTTTGATGAACGTTCCTGTCATCAATCTCGTTCACTAGGTATTACCGTTCAACCAGCATCTACATAGACTGCACGCCACATCGATTCCCAACGTTCAGAAGGCAAATCCTTCGCTACAGAATAGTAACACTGGATGTTAACGTTAACTCGAACTAAATTTTAAGATTGCGCGTTCAATACGAGAACGAAAGTAACTCATTGCAACTTGTTTATAGCATGAAGACTAGCAAGAAAAAAAATACTGTGCCTTTTAACGCGAAAGTGTTTTATTCCGGGGTCCTACAAGACTTTGATGACGTATTTCCGTCACAGAAAGGACGTCAAAAATACACAAGATCAGACGACAAAATACAAGTCCGTCAACGGAAGTCCAACTCACAACCTCTCAGGGCACGGCAATAGATGCCGGGTACACTATCCACTGTGACACGATCTTTCATCCTTTACTTTCGGTTGGACTTCACACACAAGGGTACTAAATGAATACACTACAATACACAACAAACATGACAGAACAAACGCTACTACGGCCATCAAGCACGGCTAAAAGGCATCATGTCTTAAGATTCATTCATAGTAAACAGGGCTTCTACTCTTTCTAATCATGAGGGGACACATTGATTTGTTCCTACTACCTCACCAAACCTTGGTATACTTTCTTTAAAATACTGTCTTGCTGGTATCCTGTCCGGGTCACAGTGAAATCCAGCTATTCGAGAACCCCGATCACATGCTTTGTAGCCTTCCAAAACACACTTTTTACATCTACCCCCATTTTCTCACATTGCTCTCGATGAAGTGAAGCAACGCATCATAATCGTGAAATCCACTATTACTTCCTTTAACGTCTCATTTCTACGGGAGTTGCTCAGAGGATTTCAAGCTGAACGGTTATGCCACCCGCGATCTCCAACACCAGCGTCGCTCTCGCCGACTGGTTCTCCCTTCGCGACCTCCTGACGCCGTGCATCTCTCAACCTTGTCGTGCCCCGTCCTCGGACTTTTTCAACCTGCTCCAATTTTTTCTATCTCCTTTCAGGGGCAAAGCTCCTTATAGCGGCACCCATTCATCCCTCGCAGTCGTAGTAGTAGTCGTAGTGCGTAACCAGTCTTACATTTTGACCTCCAAGGTGGTGCCGGTGCGAAATTTCTTCTGTGTGTTGTTGAACAATGAAAAATTCGCAGCATGCGCATTCACTAAAAGCCAAATTCTTCTGTATCTCTCGCCTTTAGCAGCCATTGGCATGTATATTGAGCACTATCTGACAAGAAAGGGTTGCTACGTTATACTCGCTGGGCGCATCCTCCTTGGTTTTAGAAAGGTTTAGCGAGCGTTGGGCCGCAGTGTCACAAATACAGTGAACTAGTATATACCATGAACTCGAGGTGGTTAAAGGTGGGAATTAGACACGAAGCGCAAGCCGTAAGAAAGTGTGCGCGTGCCTCCTCTCATTCAGTCTTTGGAATGTCGGCTGGATGGCGGCGCTTCAATATGAGGAATATATGATGAAAAGATGCGAGATGGTGATACTTTGAGTGTTGAATAGTTGGACGAACGAACACACACACAGATGCATGGATGGACGCACGGATGGCTGCACCGACAGCTGGATGCATGAACGGACGCAGGAGCAGATGCATGGACGAACGCAGGGACGGATGCACAGATGGGCGTGTGGACACATGAACAGACACACGCACGGACGGGCGAATGGACGCACGGATGGTCACACAGACGGACGCATGGATGGACGGAAGCAAGAACGAATGGACAGACGGATGCTTCCCCCACTCTCCATCATTCACTCCGTGGATATGCTGCCATTTTTTTGTCTGTCGCTTGCCTTGTTCTATTTCTTTATCTATATCTTCGAAGCGTTCTTTTATCCCTCCTTCCCATATAAGGCACTGCACCTTGTCGCCCAAGAAACAAGCAGAAATTAGGTTCCATATTCCCTCCTTTCAATACTTACTCAGTGAAAATATTTCAACGTGTTTGTCCTAATCGGTGCGTTTGCATTAGCAGAAGTGCAATTTCATCAACGTCCTTACAAAGCGCCTGCTGGGGACCATACCCGAAGCATCAGCGTAACTCATATAATCTATTCAGACTAAAAAAAAAAAAAGCTTTCCGACGTGTCTGCTTCGCCTGGATATTACTACTCGTTCCCCTTCGCTGAATGTAAAAACTCCGCTTGTCATACCACTTTCTTTGGTGCCGCTCACACAGTAAACAACTTCAGCTACCAAAAGTTCCCCTATGACTAAAAGGGCATTTTTCATATATAATCATTGACATTAGTCGTTGGGATGAGAATGTATCTCCATGAATGTAACAATTTTTTAACCTCCTTGCGTATCACTACGCGTCAACGTGGGTGCATCCACGTTATACAGTGCTTTAGTTGTCAAGTGTCACGGGTCCCGTTGATTCGGGAGGCGATCGCCGGGCTAATTCCAAGGGCCGAAGTATCGGCCCCCCGAACCGCACCACGAAAGCGTGGACAATTTAGAAGTGGTCCTATTTGGCGCGCCAGCGGACGCCATCTGTGGCCCAAAGAACAAGTCAGAGCCGAGAGTTGATAAACAAAACAAAATTATATTCTCAATAATGGCAGATCAAAACGATACGAGTATGCACACTCGACAATAGTTGAATACAATATGTCACCAATCAAACAATGTACTACACAGTACAATGAGCCACACTCGAAACAACGGGCACAGACAGCAATACGCACTACAATGCAGTCGCATGCATCGAACAACCAAGACACTTAAAGGCTAAAGAGTTAGGAAACTTATTCAGTCCAAAGTCCTTGGAACAGAAGTCTGAATGATACTCTTCCGAGAATCACTCACTCAAAGTCCAGCGTTGTTGCCGTTCCGCTGCCCCCAAAGTTTCTTTTCCAGGAAACCTCGCGTCTTCAATTGGCCGCTCTCCAAGCTTCAAACTTCTTCGCCGGAAACACGTCGGCTTCACACATGCAGCTGTGCCACGCGTCTTCGCTCGATAACGGTAGACACACACTCTTGCCTGTAGCTCGAGTCTTCATCCCTCAGGTGGAAATCCTCTTTTTCTCCTCCTTTGTCACGGAAGACAAAAGGCTTCGTCCACAAGGCGGAACACCCTACGCACTCTGGCGCATACTTTCTTCTTCTCCTGCTTTGTCACTACGGACAAAACCTTCGCCGACTACACGGCAGAATACCCTACGCGCTCTGGCACTAACTTCCGTCTTCTCCTGATCTCCCATCTCGGCTGCTCGAATAAATACCTTCCGCGCGAGATTCCAGAAAGTTCTCATCATTTCGTCGGCGCGATATGCAGCGAAGGCTGGGGGAAAGGGCGAGACGATACGGGGGCCGTTCGCGACGGATGACGCAACCTGGCATCACCACGTCCCTTTCCATCAAGAACATTCGAGTGCTTGCTCGGCCGCAGTTGTGGGGTGAGGAGGTTCGTGGGCGAACCTACGCTTCCGAGGGGAGAGGGACGCGCGCCCGTGGAGTCTTTGGATGCTTGTTTTCTTTTTTTATCGTTGACCTCTCGGCGCTTCATCGCGAGAATTTGGCGGCGCGCGCCTTTTTTTGAGCGCTCGTTTTGTGACATCAAGCACTAACGGACACTGTATAAGTTATTTGATATCAATGCACAGCAAACATTAAACACGTGAAGACATCTTTTACTTTCGTGTTATACCGATTCCTTCATAATGAAGGGATCAATCATTTTTTTCTTTTTATACCGATTCCTTCATAATGAAGGGATCAATCATTTTTTTCTTTTTATTACTGATTCAAAATGAAATATTTTGTTCCAAAATAACGAAAACTGTTTTCCTAGCATATATTTTCTACCATTTGGCTACAAATTTGTCGAAAAGATGAAACAACGAATGATTTGCGCGCTTTTGGCTCCTCTTCCCCGACTCCTCTTAGAATCTATCGAACTGCAAAAAGGTTTATATAAAAACAAATGCTCGCGATGTATGAGCTTTGTCCTCCTCGGTGGATCAGTGGCCAGGGTGCTCGGCTGCTGGCCCAAAAGTCGCTGGTTTGATCCGGCCATGGCGGTCACATTTCGATGGGGGCGAAATTGTAGAGACCCGTGTACTGTGCGATGTGAAATTTTCTGGGCCCTGCACTATGGCATCTCTCATAATCGTATCGTGGTTTTGGGACGTAAAACCCCAGGTAATATGGTTGAAATTTTAGTGATGCTTCACTCATGCAAGGAATATTTACTGCATTGTACGCTGCATGCAAAACGCTTGCTTTGAGAAAGAGTATTACATATTGTCGCAGAGGAACAGGCTTAAGTATGTTGGGTATCTCTCCGTAAATGCATGAGAATTTAGAAACCACCCTGCTTGGCAGTTGCCGAAGAAAGTGGATGAAACTTTGGGCCTTTTTGAGCATAAAATGAAACCCAGTGACCTGCCTTGTAACTAGTACTTACATGCATATAACTGCAGGCAAAAAAATGGAGCCTTCATGAATGTTTGGGTGCACTTACACTCTCGAAAATGTGAAGTAATATTAGAAGGTGAGCTTCCAGATAGTGGTCTTTTAGTTCCAGTAATCTCTAGTCAATGCAGCGGCCCCAAAGAAGAGACCGCAGCTGAAAGGTACTTGATACACCACGCTTGTGTGGCAATCAATGAATTTTCCGGTATGTTTTACGAAACAAAAAATTGGGGGGGGGGGGTGTTGAAGCTTTACTTTTAAGAGTTTAACGCAATAGCGATATTGTACTTCAAACACTTACCGCATGAAATATTTTTGAACTTGTTTGCCAACTACGCGGCCTTAAGAGAATAGGCGCAGTGACGTGTGTGTCTTTCGTAGAGGGTGACTGGCTTTAAACCATGAAGTCTTTATCATCATCGTGTGTTGTGACGCCCGATGGCAGTGTAGGCTTGTAGCACGCATTAGTACTGTGATATTAACGCGATAGCGTTAAAGAGCTCGTCTCGCAGAAATTCCGGTGTCGGCGTCGTTCGTTGTGAGCGGAAAATCATCATCTTATGCGTGACCAAAAAATTGAAAACGACGCAAATACAGTAAATAATAAGAAAAACCCGGAAGCAGAGCGATGACCGAACCAGGGTGGTTCGGGTCCGATTGCGGATCGTATTCACCCAGCTCGTTTGCATGGCAAGCGGATGTTTTACCACTCGGCCACGCTTCTGCTAAAGAAGCCAGTGAAAAGAACTTTCTCTGCGTGGAAATTCAGTGAAGGTATCCTTCATGCGTCAGAAACTCACGCGTCCTGTATATATGCTTCACAACGCAACATGAAATATTGCAGTATTAATGCGTGGTCAAGCGTCCATTGCCAACGGGCGTCAGAATATGTGATTATCATAATGGCTCCGTGATTAAAAGCTGGTGCCCTACTACAAAAGGTACACACGCTACTGAGCTTGTTCCCTTAAGGCCACGTAGTGGGTGCATAGCCAATTCGAACAGGTTTCATGCACTAAGTGTTTGAAGTACGCACTATACGAACAGGATGTCGCTATCGCGTTCAACTCCTAAAGGCGAAGCTTTAGGGTCCCTAATTTTTTGTTCATGTTGTATTGCGAACCATGTATACAGGGCGCGTGTGTTTGTAAAGGATGAAACTTACTTTCGCTGCATTTCCAACCAGGGGAAGTAATTTTCACTGTATTCACAAGCAGACGCGCGTCTGTGGGGTATAGCACCCACTTTCCACTCAAACGACCCAGGTTGGATCCCTACTCTGAACCAGAAATTTTATTATTTAGTTTATTTGCATCTTTATCGATGATTATGTCATGCACAAGATGATGATTTTTCGCTCAGAAGTTACAACACCGACGTCGGCGCTGGAATTTTTGCGAAACAAGCTCTCTAACGCTATCGCGTCAATATTTGTAAACTATACCCTTTCTTGTAGTAGCACGGATAACTGGGCTAGTTGGTATTGGTTCATCCCTTCTTGTTACTACTTTGTCTGCACAGCGGCACATATCTTACCTAGCGCATTGGCAACCGTGAAGGCCACACTAACGCAGTATCTACTACTTTTCGGAATGAATACTCAGCAACTATAACTCTGCTAAGTATTTCTTCTCCGCCACGCCTAATCCTCTTTACTAGGGTTAATGTGCACTGGTTTCGTGCGTTACACTGGTCATTTCACAGCAACTCGCTCAGCGCCGGGCGGATCTCACTTAATCTGCCACCAAGTCATGAATTCGGGCAGAAATAAAACGAGCGCCATGCGTCACCTCCGTCATCGTAAAAGCACCCTTTGTAGCGCTTTACAGCTCCGACCAAGACTACCATAAAAACCCACATAAGCACACAGTGCGGAAGTAGGAATAGTTTTCCGGAGCCACTTTGTGTTACACGCGTCCATAAACAAGTTCCGGCGTGGCCTCCCGCGGAGAATTTCCGTGCCACATGAGGAGATTCGGCTTGGTGCAATCGGAGAAAAAAAAACTCACCCATAAGCGTGGGACGTATATCGGCAACTTCCGCGGCGCAGCATGGCCCAACTACGTGACGCTATACTTCCAAGGGTGTTCCTCAAGGCGGAGTTCTTAGCCCGACGCTTTTCAATCTTGCACTAATTGGCCTTGCTGAATACTTGCCAAGCACCATTAAAATCTCAGTATACGCAGACGACATCAGTGTCTGGACTTCGGCAGTCACACGTCCTCAGATACGTTGCCGGCTTAAAAAAACAGCAACTATGACTGCCAACTACTTGTTAAAACAAGGTCTCAGCATATCACCAGAAAAATGCGTGCTGGTGGCCTTCACTCGCAAAGCAATGACCCCTTATGTCATCTCAATATGCGGGCGACCGATTTATCACGCCAAAACCCACCGGTTTCTGGGCATCATTATTGATAGGGACTTCTGTTGGAGTCCGCATGTGACCTATATGAAGAAGCGCCTGACCGCTATTTCCCAACTGTTCAAGTTCCTGGCAGGAAAAACGTGGGGGATGTCAGTAGACGCAATGATGGAGCTCTACAGAGCCCTGTTTCTCGGTTTCCTCATATATAGCTTGCCCGTGCTTAGCAATACCTGCAAGACCAATGTTCGTGTTCTACAGGCAGTACAAGCCCAAACGCTGAGTACAAGCCCTCGGTCTGCCCAGATGTACGTCAACGGAAGCAACAATTGCAATTGCTGGTGACTATCCGATACAAACTCACATTGTTGTAGAAGTCCTGAGAGTGCACATCAGACACTTCGCACGTGCTCCCTTTCATCACCTTGCACTGTTGCCTTCAGAGAGGCGCCAAGCATCGTTCGCCAAAATGATTGTGAAATACAACGATAAACTTCCCTCGGGCTTCACTCCTGCATCTAAACCATCCATACCACCTTGGTGTCTTATTCGACCCACAGTGCATCTTAGTGTACCAGGGATCCGGAGGAAATCTGAGCTATCGTCGCCTGCGCTGAAACAACTGTCTCTTCTTCTTTTGCACGAGCAATATTCAGACAGCATACATGTATACACCGATGGTTCCACGAACCGCCAGTCTTCGTCAGGGGCAGTAGTTGTCCCAGCAAGAGGTGTTACTATCAGCTTTAGGACTGACCCCTCCACGGCATCTACAGCAGCGGAACTAGCGGCTTTGCGCGCTGCACTTCGTGTGATCAATCGGGAACCACCGCAACAATGGTCGATTTTCAGCGACTCAAGGGCTGCCCTACAATCTGTGCTCTCAGCACTGCGTCGCGGGCCATACGAACAGCTTGTTTTCGAAATTCGATGCCTTCTCCACACTTCACACGAGAAAGGGCATCATGTGACGCTTCAATGGCTGCCAAGTCACTGCGGCATCATAGGGAACGAACATGCCGATACTGCCGCACGGGCAGCCCTTGAAGGAACACGAGAAGAAGCCATACCACTTTCGCGGACCGATGCTTCCAGTAATCTTCAGCGACTTGCGCGTGAAATCACGTTTTCACTATGGTGCCCACCAAGCATCGATACGAATCGTCAACACCACCTGTCCTCTTTGATGGCTTTCCGCATGCCCACTGGACTCGACCGAAGAGAAGCCACCCTTCTTCGTCGCTTATGGCTAGGAGTGGCATTTACAAAATCTTATTCCTTTGTCATAGGAATGGCCGACAACGCTCTCTGCGATGCCTGTCATTGCGAAGAGACGCTACACCACATCCTGTGTGACTGTCCGTTGTATGAAATCCAGAGACAGTCACTGGCGTCCGCTTTTGCATGCATCGACAACAGCCAAATGTCTGTGGACACTATTCTTTCAAGTGCCCGAGAGAAGACATTACAATAGAAGGCGACAAAAGCTCTGTTGAAGTTCCTACGCGACACGGACTTGAACAAGCGACTGTAACAGCAACGTCACACACCGCGAAAGACAAGACTGGACTATGACTGAGTGTGCGCGCGTGTGCTGCCGAATGTGCTGTGTTTCTCTCTTCCCTCTCTGCTCTCCATCTTTCATTTCCCCCATCCCTCTCCCATGCGCAGGGTAGCAAACCGGCTGCCTATAGGCTGGTTAACCTCCCTGCCGTTCTTTTTCTCCTGTTTTCCTTCCTTTCCTTCCTTCCTTCCGCGGCGCAGCAGAATACGTCCACCGCAGACGCACACCAAATTCCAGCCGGCAATTCCGACGAGGAAAAGTGTGTAGACAATATATTCGCATGAAGTGAAGGACGTTACTATACACGGAGAGGATGGCGAGTACTTTTCATGTCCGCGGATAAAAGTCACCAGCCGCACATCACTGCCTCAACGCCACTCATAGATGGTGCTGGATGACCACCTGAGGTCCAGCGCCATGAGTGTACAACTAATTCCGATGAAAGAGTGATTGTGGCAAGGTGTGGGAGCGGGCTAGTTGGTATACCATGTCTTAAACAGCTGAGAAAACGAGGGCAGCATAGCGCTTGTTCTCGTTGTTCTCTTAGTCCGTTGGTACCCTTTTTTGCGCTTCATCTGTTTAAGACATGATTGTGGCAATCCGCACATAGAACGAAGTTACCATGGTTTAAATAAATCCATGCATTTGACAACTGGCATCGTCCATACACCCCAAATAGTTCCAACAACGCAATGACAGAGCACAAAAACATCCTCGTTGCAAGCATTCCTGAAGGGACCTCTCGCCACAGAAGGGACCTCTCGAAGGAGCGGGCGTACACTTTTGCAGAGCTCCCGCAAATACTCTGTTTTAACCATCGAACTTACCCTCCTCCAAATACCTCCCTTTCACAACTAAAAAATTCACAACTCTCTCTTTCTCTCAGGTGCTGTCCCACTACTGTGCCACTTCCCCTGAATGTTCCCTCTGGAGCGAACCTCACGCCACCCTTTCCCATATCCTATACGGCTGCCCTGCTGATCCTTCCTTGCAGGGGCAGTTTGCCATCTCAAGCTAGGGGGACTGGGAGGTCGTGCTCTCGTCTGAGGACCCGGCGTTGCAGCTTGCTGCGGTGGCTCGGGCTGACTATGTTATCGCGGCGAGAGGCGTTGCCCTGTAGACGTGGTGTGAGACCGCACAGTGGTACAAGGACCCTGAATGTCCAAACAAACATGCTAATAAAAAATTTTTTGTATTGCTGTGGAACCCTTACAGGGGATGAATGTTAGAGGGAACACGATCGACGTCATGGGCTATGCAGTCACGCCGTACCACTCCACCGGCAGAGTAATCTAAAATACCGGGACAGGTAACTTTTGAGGAGGTCTGAGCGTCCGTCGAGACACCAGGTCGCGAGGTCCACCTCGTACGCCGCCTTGGTAGCCCCTCTGTCTAAGCAGTCACTCTCAAAGGAACAAAGTTGCATTTTCTGTTTAGGGGCTGGCCAAGCCCGTTGGATGTCTGTGGTCACCATGCAGATATCACAGCAACTACGAGTACCCCGCAGGCTCCCTGCTGGGCCAAAAGGCTTTGCGGTGTGGCGAGCATGAGGCTTCGAAGAAATGATAGGTGGCAGCAAAGGTTCGCGGAAGTGGTGAGAGGGTGGCCAACTCATAGGGAAACAGCATGTACATGCAACGATGCCACGCCTTTTTTTGGCAAGACTGGCATGTCATGCTCAGTACCAGAGCATGCAACGCTGCTCACGTTGCAGCTCAGCTGTGATTGTAATACTGAACAACCGTGACATTCAAGATGAACAGCCAAGAGGAGTTCCCACTACTTTCCCTACCACCACCAGAAGTATAATCAGCGCAACAATACCGGTGCCATCAGCACCCGTGACGTATGATTGCACTCGGCAAACACCAAAGAGCTGTTTGAGTCCCAATCTCGAGATACATGTATCTGTGCTCAAATGCACGTTTCGAACCTTTCGTGTTAATTGAGCACCTCGACCGCTTTCATCCCTAAATATTTAGCTAAAAGGCATCATTGAAAACTACTTGTTTAGGAACGCTTGGTTTTTTCTTCTTAATTTAGGAGGTGTAGCGCGAAGCAGGATGACGGATACAGAAAGGACAAATACGAGTGCTTGCAACTGAGTCAAATTGGCATATGTTGGGATGCTTGCCTGCGAAAGCATGCCAACAACGTTGCAGACGCAAGGGAGGGTCCTATAGCCATGCAATGTTGACTAATCAATAGCAATGCAATATTGGCACCCGTTGACTAAAGCCGCGGCCACAGTGTAGCTCATTAAGATAATGGCGCACTCATATTCTAGCACAAACTTCACGCTAGTCATATGTGGTTTCGGGACTTAGACCCTACATACTATTTAGTCAAACGGAGGATAAGCAGGCTACAATGGCCCATTCCGATTCTTAAAATAGCCGTTGCGTGTGTAGCTGTCCAGTATCAGCTACCACAACATGTGGCATCTGCCTTTATTTTTTAAATGCAAATGCATCTTTAGTTGGGACATGTCAGGCGTCTGTCGGTGTCCGCGCGCCGGCAGGTGCATCTTTCCCCTCTCACTCTCTCTCCCATAGACACAGGTGCAGGCGCGCGCGCTTATCCTCGCCCCTAGCAAGTGGAGCAGGTGGAGCGGGAGGAGTAGCGGGTAGTGAGGGGAGAAGAGGAGTTCGCAGTGGCATGTGAGGGCGCTCAAATAGCGAGACTTCCGCCAAGCTCCCATGTGTGTGGAGAGTGTATAGGAGAGGGAAGGTGCGTTACTTCGCCGTTCATTTTCTCTCGCTCGATCTCTCTCATCCATGCAGCCTACTCTCCCGTCCGCTCACTCGTGCGTATATATTATTGAAATAAGCGTGCGCCCCACTCTCGACTATTCACTGGCTCCTGATTGTGTAAATAAATGGTTACGGTACAAATCCTCGTCTCGTCATTATACACACCATTAAAATTATTACACTTTGTGTACTCTCGGCGCAAGAAATGCATTAGAATTTCCTCACGATTCCTTCGTGGAGGGAAAGCAATGATTTCGACCTGTCAGAGGCAGACAGAAAGAGAGAACGATAGACAGACACATAGATACATAGATAGATAGATTAAAGACCTCAAAATACCCCCCCCCCCCAAATGGCAGATCCCACGTACAGTGGGAATCGATGATATGTGAAGCATGAATGAGGAAGCTTGATAGGTCACTTTAAAATCAGCACAACGTTACGAGGTGCTGGTAAATTATGCCGTACATGACTTCCGTGTCATGATTATTAATTTAAATGCGTTGATTACCTTCGTCATCTATTCACGTCACGTGATACCAAATTTAGTATATGTCCAGCTACTTCGTCATCCATCGACGTCATATACACCAAATTTTGTATATGTGGAGCTAGCGAAACGGCCGCGAGCGCATCATGCAGGGCCCAATACATTCCGACGTAACGTGGACGCGTGCGCACGCTGGGCACCGCGACGCTACTGCAACAAAACGCGAACCCTGTATAGTCTGACGCAATGCGCGGCCAGCGCGACCAGCGTCTGTCGGCGCGGCCCGACGGCAACGTATGCGAAATGCAACATGCTGCATTTCGGCATTTCGTGCCGATGCGTTACCCAGACAGCACAGCATCTGCCTCTTTTCGTGATGGAGGAACGCCGGACGCGCTGAAACGCGCATGCATTCGAGCAACGCAGCACGGCACGCGCCTGCGAGTGTATGGCAGGGCCGGTGCCTGGCGAGGCAACGCTGGCGTGACCCGACAAAACGAACGCCGGCGTGCACGCGCGCCGGGTCACATCGAAATGTATTGGCGCCTTGACTGTGGCATGTAGACATGCTCTCACATGACACGCATCTCATGATTATCATGTTTGCACCAGTCACATACTTTCGTCATCTATTGGCGTCACGTAATACCAAATTTGGCATATGTGACTCTAGCGAAACGGGCGCGAGTGCATCATGAGCGTGACATGTAGCCATGTTGTTACATGACACGAATCTTATATTTATAATGTTTGCACCAGTCTCATACCTTCTTCATCCATTAATGTCCTGTAATACCAAATTTGGTATAAGTGAAGCTAGCGAAATGGCCGCCAGTGCATCATGAGCGTGGCATGTAGTCATGTTGTTACATGACACGCATGTCATAATTTTTATGTTAGAGCCTGTCGCTTGTGTTCTCCATGCAATCAGGTCATACCATACCAGTTTTGCAACATGTCATGTGAACGAAACCACCTCAAGAGCAGCAGGACCATGAAATATAAATCATGACATTCATGACAAACATGTCACGATTTTCATGTTATGACTAGTCTAATATGACCGTCATAAAGTCATGTTATGTCATACCAAGTTTGGTATCGATACCATTATCGAAACGGCCAGGAGAGCTAGAAGTCGTAGGCGGCTAGCTAGATAGGTAGATAGAAAGATAGATAGATAGATAGATAGATAGATAGATAGATACGCTCAAAGTCACTGAAGTTCGATAAGAAATGCTTCGCATTTAAAAGCTTCTTATTAAGAACAATGGAATGCATGACATGTACGGCAGGACTTACATGTCCCACTCACGGTGCACTCGCAGTTGCTTCATTAGTTTGACATGTACGAAATTTGGTCTAGAGTGATGTACCTGCATGAAAACAAAATGACAGGTCGTAACATGAAAATCATGACATACATGTCTTGTACGACATGACTAACAGACCGTGGTCATGCTGCTAAATCTGTCTAGTGTTTCCACTCGACGTGCGGTCGAGCGTTGTGGGTGGTGGAGAGGGTGAAGTGAGAGAGTAGTGTGTTGCGAGCGGGCGGATGAGCCGGCAGTTGCTGCGGGTGAGAGAGAGAGGGACGTCAATGCGCAGATGTGACCTCACCTACTTGGCACCACTCCAGCACCTGCTTCGAATCTAAAAAGGATAGCAGAGAGGGAAGATACGCATAATCACGAGCACACTCGGGGGATCACACGCAGTCTTCAGGTGGTCGCTCAGATTTGTTGTGTTCAAGTACTGTAGTAGCACTTCAGTCGCTTTCTGCGCTATTGAAGTACACGCCCAAGGCCCCAGAATTTTCTGCACAGAAAATGGCTTAGGGTACAGTTGGTTCAAAACTATTCTGAGCTGTCATCGCTGGGTGTCGTAGTGAGCGCAGCTGCACAGGACGTGTTCGATGGTCTCTTCAACTCCGCAGGAGTCGCATGCGGAGGTGTCTGTCATACCGATGCATAACGAGTATGCCTTTGTGGATGCAACACCAAACCAAAGGCGGTACAACAACGTCGCATCGTAGCGGGAAGGAGTCGATTGTAGGGTTAGCTTGAGCCTAGGATCCAGTTTCTATAAGTGTTACCTTTGGAAGCTGGTAGGTGATGAAAACGTGCGTGTAAGATCTCGAGCCAGCAAGTGAAGTTGCCTTGCCGCATCAGTACTTAGTAGAGGAATTGGAACGACACTGGTTCCTTCATGGGCTGAGCGGGCTGCATTATCGGCTAATTGAATTTTCTGTGACACCGTTAAGGCCGAACAGCCACTGGTATATAATATCATGTCCTCTTGCAAAAGCTTGCTGAGGGCAATGTTTTATTTCATGGACCAATTGCTCAAGATTCCTCTCAAACATGGCATGCTGCAAACTCTGAAGAGCGGCCTTCGAATCGGAGAATATTACCCACTTTCCTGGACACTCTTGAACGAGATATTGTAAAGTGGCTCTTATAGCAGCAAGCTCTGATGCCGTGGAGTAGTCGTATGAGACAACTTAAATTTCATTATCATTGCTGCAACAGCACCTGATGAGCTGCAGAAGGAAACCAACCCATTAGTGTAAAAATTGGCGTTCTATCCAAGTACGACTAATCTAATATTAGCAGCGTCGTTTGCTTCAATGCTACTCTCGAGTAATTTGTTTACTTTCTGATAGCAGGAATTTCTAGGCTAACCTGTGGCTGCTCGAGGCACAACAAGAGACATGTAAATGTCGTATTTGGCGTATATCCAGAAGGAATGTTGTTAAGTTGCTTGGCTATGACGTCTGAAAACGTAGCACAAGGTCTTTCGGAGAGTAGTAAGGCCAAGTGGTGGTCGGGTTGGGGACATGGTAGGCATGTCGATTGTGCGCTCTGAGGCAATAAACAACGGTATACGTCCTGACCAGATGATCCTTGAAAAGCACGATTGTAGCATAGGTAGAAGCGCATCGGGGCAGTCCTAGAAAGATGCGCAGCGCCTGATCCTGCAAACTCTCCAATGAAAGAATATTGGATTTGCAAGCATTCGACAGTATACAGGCAAGCTGTAGCGCAATAGACCTAAAAATAGGGCCTTGTGCAACTGCAGCACGGAGGCCACAGAAGTTACCCATGCTTTCTCGCACATGAATTTCAATATATGCAAAAGAGATAGCAATGTTTTCATCAAGTATGCGCGATGGGGCCCCACGAAAGATTTCTGTGAAATATGATATCCAGAAAACGATGCGTCCGTGCATATTTAACACTCTGCTGATTAAGGTAAGCAGGGTTGTCATGATTTGCGTGTGAGCGCAATCAACGCGCACTTCTCGGTTGATACAGTCAAGGCTCTTTTCTGAAGGTAGGCTGTTGTCAGGATTGCTGACCGACGTATTCGCGCACGCACCAAGGGGCGAGTAAGTTTAGCATTCTAGAGGCCAATGTCATCGGGTATACAGATAGGCAGACCGACTTTGGCAGAACCTCTGCCAGATCATTGAGGGCAACATTGAACAAGGTGGGGCTTAGACACCTCCCTGAGATACGCCGCAGTAGGTGTAATGGTCAGTCGTTTTAATCCAGTCTGCGTGAACAAAAAAAAAAGTACCTGCCAGTTATTTAGTTCCTTTATCCATTGAAACATTCGTCCACTAATGTATATTGCTTTGAGGGAAGTGAGGATGGCATCATGGGCTACAATATTCCATGCACCCTTCACGTCAATAAAAAGTGCAACTGATATACGCTTGCAACTTCTCTATTGCTGAACAAACGTCGATAAGTCAAGGGCACAGTCAATGAAGGAGCGGACCCTATGGAAGCCCGTCATGCAGGCAGGGTAGATGGTGTAGCGTTCAAAGTACGACTCGAGATGAAATAGAATAATTGTTTCCATCACTTTTCCAAGGCAGCTTGCGAGGGCAACAGGGCGATTTATATGTTGTCAAGTCTAATGGGGATTTTCCCAGTCACAAAAGTGGTATTAATCGAATTGTCTTCCACTATGCCGCTGAGCCAGGAGTTAGTGAAGCGCGTTAAAATCTCTCTTCTGGCTTGTTGGCCAAGATGCCCCATGACACTATAGATAACACCATCAGAGCCCGGTGGTGACGTGTGCTTAGAAAAGTACCAAACGTTCCTTCGAGTTCTTCCATGGTGAACGGCGTGTTTATGTTTGGTATTCGAGTCTCAGAAACAATAACGGCGTCGATTCTTTCTTTAGTAATATTCCCGGAAACTCTAATGCAAAATTCTTCAGCCACATCAAGTTTTGTTCTTCCATGATGGAGTGCCAAAGCTTTGAAAGGGTGCCGTTGTTCTGGAGAGGAGCGAAGACGACGAAATGTTTTCTAAATGTATGACTGTGGCTCACGAGGATCTAGAGATTCACAGAATGCTTTCCAGCGTTCACTTTCCAGCTTGTCAATGCGTCGTTGAAGCATTTTTTTTGGAGCCATCTTTCTTCTCTCAGGTCGTAAGCTGATTTTGTGCATCTGTATTGTCGTTCAGCACGCCTGCGTATAGCTCGTAATGTTTCAAGTTCGATGTTGAACTGCGTTATTTTAGACGAGAATGATAATTTACATTTAGACACTTGCATTGCTCCCGCGGTGGGGTTTTCCAAGCTGCAGACAAGACCACCTTGGCAAGCGTATTGAACACGCGGTTTTAATATTGGCCAGTCAGTGCGAATTACTACACAGGAAGAGAAAATTTTACTGAGTCCAACAATCTTTACGTAGGTGAAAATGTGATCGCTCCCGTAAGTCTCGATGGCGGAAAACCATTTACCTTTGTGAGAGAAGCATCGTGACGCCAAAGTCAGGTCAAGGCAGCTGCTATACGTGAGACCCCCTAAAATATGTTTGGTTACCATCGTTCTTGAGGCAAAGTCGTAGTCGGAAGCGATTGTAAGAACATTCCTGCCCTTGGAATTCATCCTTGTGCTCCCTTAAAGCAGTTGATGGGCGTTGAAGTCACCGGTGATGATCCAAGGCCTAGCGGTCCTCATTAGGATGTTTTTTAGTCTGTCGCAGTCAAATCGCGCTGACGGAGATATATATCCACCAATAAGTGTAAATGAAACAGTTTTATTCTTTACACAAAAACGCACGTATTGAGTGTCGTCATTGGAACTAACTGAATGTGAAACGTAAAGCAACTCCATGCGGATGTAAACAATTACTGTGCTTCGTTCTTCGCAAGTGGCGCAAGGAAGAACTTCATAACCAGACAATCTATCACGTGTTCATACGTTTTGTTCACATACGACAAGTATAGAGAACTGATTGCCCCGAACCAGTCGGTGAAAGTCCGAGATACGGGACTTCAAGCCTCTGGGATTCCATGGAAAAGTCGACGCACTTTTAACTTCAGTGCGGAAGAAGATATTTGATTGAGCTATTGTGCTTATACGATGTTAGCAAACGCTGGATTTAGTGCATTCGGTATTTGCAGCGTATTTTTAACGGACGTAGACTGTATGCTGCTCAGTAGTGTGTGAATTATGGCAATTAACGATTTCACGATTGCCGTCACATGCCTGTCTTGGTTGAAAAGATCCTGCACCGGGATATCGGGCTGGCCGTCATGAAACTGGTTTGGTTCTCTTGGCGCTGCTTCCTTTTGAAGTGCAGGTCAGTCTGTCGCAGTTACAGTGTGCTCACTGGTCTTGTCCTTTACAGTCTTTCCCGCAGCTTGTGGTCTGGAAGGTAGAGGAGGTGGAAATGATGAAGGATGCCGCCAACGCATCGCTGAGGTGGCAGGCGTTCTTGAAGAACGACGTCGACGTGAACGACGCATTCTGCCTTTAGCGGCGGTTTCTCGATAAGATGAGTGATCGCGCACCTTCTCCTTCAAGATTGCAATTTCCTTCCGAATACGTGGGCCATTCTTTGATGTCACTTCATGGGTCTATTGCAGTGTCAGCATTTCTTGGAAGCATGCATCTGCAGTATGGGGCTCGGCCGAGTGGCGGCATGCCGTCGGATTCTCGCAGACGCTGCTCACATGTACTATAGTTTCATACAGTTACAGCACTAGAGAGGCTTCGGGATGAAAAGCTGCACAGTGCTGCAATAGTGCTGATTAATAATGTATTTTGTATTTGTCGCTAAGGAATCGCTTTGTTTGAATCTTTGATATTTTTTCATTTGTTATAGTGTTCCTCGTTTATTTATTGCTTGTATGCAAGCTATACTGAATATTTTAATGTTCTGTTTTGCTGTGCCTGCCCGAAGTGCCTCACGAAAAGTGGGCCAACACTCTCCTTTTGCCTTGTTTGTGGAAATCTTGTGAAAATGCTAAAATAATCAAATTATTGCGTAAATAAAAATACAAAACGTTTTTGTTGTTCCGTCGTCCCACGTCGAGCTTCGCGCTACATTTAGAGATGTCACTTGTTAACTAAATCAGGTTGGAGAAAGCACACAAGAGCTTATTTTTTGAATTGCCAAAACCTTCACACAAATATAGGATACGCCGCAGTGGAGGGCTCCAGAAATTTTGTCGACCTGAGAATTTTTTTACCGTGCGTCTATACCTAAGTACACGGACCTCAAGCATCCTCGCTTCCGCAGAAAATGCGGCCGCTCGACTGCCGACCCGCAGGTTGTGGGATGGAATCCCGGCCGCTGCGACCGGGATTCCATCCCACAACCTGCGGGTCGGCAGTCGAGCACCATAGCCACTGCACCACCGTAGCATCTCACTTCCGTTGAGTCGCAAGCAATAGTTCGCCGTGGGGTGGCGACTTCACCTGGATATTGAAGGGGCCCTGCAACACTTTTTGAGCAGAAAACGCTGCCGATCGGTACTAGAGGCTGCCGACAACACGCGAGCCAAATATTACAGCGCAACACGTAGCCTAGAATTCTCAATTAATTATAAACGCCAGCTCAAAATTGTTTTCTTTTCTTTTGACAAATCACGGAATAAGCCCAAAGATCACACGTATTAAGCCCATCTATCAGTCATTGGCTGATTTGAACATGGTGTGCTTGGACGTTACAGAGATCGCCGCGGGAGGCCGCTACTTGTCCAAGCGTACGTGCGTGATCACGCTGAAAAACCCGCGCATTCAAAGAAAAAAGAAGAAAAAGTGCTCAAGGTCACGAAGCACGTGTGACACTTTTTTCCTTGCCCCTCCCATTCTTCCCTGCTTAGCTTCCAGCGCTTTCGTCGGTACGAGAGAAGAGAGAATGCGACTGCAGCGTGTGACAAATCTTGGTAACTCCGCTCAAAATTTTTACGGTGTTGATTTTTTGAGGCAGTACGCTTTTCCAAGGAATTGATTTCATGGTTGCTCAAAAAAGTGTTGGGACCCTTCAACGATCGATGCTCACCTGACGCTTGCTTGGCTGTCACATCACGTTGTCTGCCTAGAGTAATCTTGGCTGAAGAAGAGTAAGGCGACGCGTTTCTCCCTCCCCTACAAGGGCATTTCGGCATTTCGCGCTATGGAAGACAGCCAACACCTCTTGCTTTCTTGGTATGGGCCATAAAACTATGACGCAAAACGATGGAAGAAAGGAGATAATAGGAGGAATGTGAGCCACCATCGTTGTCAACCCAGGTTCTACTCGCACATGAAAGATGAAACGCGCGTGCAATGTTATCGCCCGTGAACTTTATAGGGACCATCTCGTCAAAGGTGACGAAAAAAACGCACATGAAGTGTCCCTATAACTGCTCTTGCAATAAATAAATAAATAAATAAATAAATAAATAAATAAGTAAATAAATAAATAAATAAATAAATTCCAACACCGGCAGCGCTCCAGTATGGTGTTCGCTGCTGCTCGAGTGACTTAGCATACACGTGGGCACCATGGCGACCCCACACGTTGTGACGTGTGTAGCCGTAATGAGTTTCGACTATAGTATCAGTGACCGTAATAAAGCGAGAATAGCTGGAGCAAAATGTCATAGCATCTCTTTGACTGCTCACGGTAAATAACACAGCTGCACACTTTGTGTTATCGAGCGGCATCGCCCGCGAGTTCATGTCCTTCCAAATGTCACATATAGTTCGCGTTGTCGAGTGAGCTTTTGACCCCATATCTGTTTGCAAAGAGATCAATTCCTGCCACACCGTTGCTGCTGTGACGTCAGCCTACAATCGTTTTTCGCACGTCTTTGAGGATAATATCTAATCTAATCGCCAGAGAAATAATCCCATTGTGCTTTTACGCATGGGGCTCTGACCGGTAGTAATAGGATTGTGGGCTTGCGGTGAAAGGACGGCACGAAAACGTACAGCCAGCACAGAATTGGCCACATTGAATTGAGGGCCGGACGCACATACCGATTGCGTGCAGCCAAAGGCCTGACCACACACATTCGTTGCAGCGTGTCATCGCGTGGCTTTATGACGTGGTGCCACGCCCTCATCCAACGGTGAGAGAACATGCATGGCAACAAGAAGCGGCGCGTCCTCCCTCTCCATATGAGAGAGGGCGCGGCGCCACGTCACCGCGTCACAAAGATACTCTCCGAGTCCACTGACACGCTGCAACGGATTCGTGTGGTCAGGCCTAAATGTTTATAGCTCATTACAGTGTTCACACCGAGTGCTTTTTTAGGACAATACAGATAAAATAAAATCCCAGTCTCTGTTTTCACGCACAAACTCTACGTAAAGGCGGAAATACATTGTTGCAGCTAAAACGATATTGTGATTGGTTGGTCAAACTTTACTAGGGGTCCTGCGACTAATGAACAAAAGCTAGTTCATTACCTTTTCTATTTATAGACTTCGGGTAGAGGTTTATATAGAAAGTTGTAGTGCATGGCAGGAGGAGGAAAGTTTGAGCGGAAGGACTGAGAAGTTAGCCAGTTCTTAAACCGGCTTCTACAATGTGCCGGATAAAGGGGTGAGGGGAATAAAAGATGATAAAAAGAAATGTTGCGATGAGAGAGGGAGAGATTACAAAAAATAGTGACAAAGGAAAGGACACATCAAAGAGTATAAGACACTAAAGTCTGTCTCTGGGGCCAGTTCTCCACAAAAAGCGTAGTGAAGCTTTCAAAGCCTTCTGGGCTGAGGATGGGCTCGGCCAATGACCCAGAATCCTTTATTCCGATAAAGGCCGATCATCCAGTCTATCCAGAGCTGCAGTCAGTTCTTGTCTTCACGCGCTGAAGTGGGTGCACTCGCATAGAAACTGCGCGATGGTTTTTTTGCAGCTGCAATAAGTGCATGTAGAAGAGCTGACCATTCCAATGAGATAGGAGTATGCGTTCGTGAAGGCCACTCTAAGCCAGAGGCAGCATAAAAGAGTCTCCTCAGCTCGAGATACCCCTGAGGGAAGACGAAGCTGCAGATAGGAGTCCAAGTCATGCAGGTGCACTTTGTGAATTCTTCTGAGTTCCACTGTACCAGCGTGAGACCACGTGCAAGCGAACGAAGTCTTGTAGCTGCGTCGGTTCTTTAGAACGGGATGGCTGTGTATTGGGTACCGTCGTGTGCAGATCTAGCGGCCTCATCGGCGCGGTCATTGCCATATATACCGCAGTGACTTGGTATCCACTGATACACTATGCTGTGCTGTTTCTCGATTCCTTGGCGATGAAGAAGCCTTATTTCAGCTACTAACAGTTCATTAGGTCCATGGCGAAGGGGTGACATAAAACATTGAAGAGCTGCCTTCGAGTCCGAGAAGATAGACCAATTTCCCCAAGGTTTTTCAACTATAAACTTAAGAGCTGCACGTATGGCGGCGAGTTCCGCAGCTGTCGACGACGTCCAATGCAATGTCGTGAATTTATTTGTGATGTGCCTCACGGGAATAACCACCACCCCTGCCGAGCTTACTGAAGACACATAGCCATCCATGTAAATGTGAAGGCGTCTGTTGTGCTTCTCTTGTAGGAAGAGTAATGTGGCCTGTTTTATGGCTAGATGCGACAACTTTTTCTTATATTGGATGTCAGGAATCGTAAGAAGGGCTTTGAGTGGGTGTAAGCCCCACATTGGTAACGGCGGCCATGCTGCATGCGTGAAGTGCAATGGAAGTACTGCGCAATGCTGAGCTACAGTTGTGCTGAACGCTGAGTGGGGCCTAGAAGTTCGAAGTGAGTTGAGGTGATGTGATGAAAGCCGAGCGAATTGTCTTAGGTGCATTCTTAAAGCGTCTACGCGGATGTATGCGTTGACTGGATAATCACGCGCAATGATGACTGTCGCTGCTGTAGGCGCACATCTCGAGAGACCAAGGCATACTCGCACTGCTTAAGCTTGGTTCGACTGGAGGACACGCAAGTTTGTTCTTCGGACCCCACAAAGCAAGGGTAAGCTGTAGCGCATATAACCGAGGAACAGACCAGTGTAAAGTTGAAGCATTGCTCGTACCGATGTACCCCACGTTTTTCCAGCAAGAAACCTCAGCACGTGGGTGATCATCGTCAGTTCTGTTTTCATGTGGGCGATGTGAGGGCTCCAGGAGTGGTCGCGATCAACTATGACTCCGAGAAATCGGTGGGTTTTCACGTAGTTGACCATGTGTCCATTGATTTTAATGACATATGGGCTCATCGCCTTATGCGTGAATGCTATAAGCGAGCAATTCTCCGAATAAGGCTCTAGTCCCCGTTCTTCCAGGTACTTTGTCGCTAGTGTAGCCACTCTCTGTAGCCAGGCACGCAAATGAAGGCGTGTTACGCCTGACGTCCATATGCAGATGTCATCTGCAAATATTGATAGATGGACTGATTCTGGAAGTGCGTAATGCAGGCCGAGCGCTAGAGTGAAAAGTGTGGGGCTAAGAACACCACCTTGAGGCACACCACGACGGATGCAATGATGCGTTGTTGTGCCATTCTCCGTCTGTACAAAGAAAGTTCTGCCTTTCAAATAGTTGTCGATTCATTGGTAAACCCGACCCCCCTAATCCAGCATTTTCCATGGCATCTAGAATGGCCTCATGTGATACATTATCGTATGCACCTTTCACATCCAAGAACAACGCCGCAGATAAACGTTTCAGTCTTTTAGGGGCGAAGCACCTTATAACGGCACCAGTTCATCCCTCGTTGTCGTTGTAGTATATAACAATTATAACATTTTGACCTACAATGTGGTGCCGGTGAGGAATTTCTTCTGTGCGTTGTTGAACAATAAAAAATAGTGCTCAATGTACATGCCAATGGCTGCTGATGGGGAATGAGAGATAGGAACATTCGGCTTTTTGTTAATGTGCACGCTGCGTTCCCCATTAGCAGCCATTGGCATGTACATTGAGCACTATCTGACAAGAACGGATTGCTACGTTATACTCGCTCGGTGTAGCCTCCTTAGGTTTAGAAAGGTTTAGCGAGTGTTGAGCCGCAGTGCCATGAATACAATGAACCAGTATATACCATGAACGAACTCGAGGTGGTTAAAGGTGGGAAGTAGATACGAAGCGCAAGCCGTAAGAAAGTAAAAGCCGAATTCTACCGTCTCTCATTTCCCATTAGCAGCCATTGGCATGTACATTGAGCACTATCTGACAGGAAAAGGTTGGTACGTTATACTCACTGGGCGTAACCTCCTTGGTTTTAGAAAGGTTTAGCGAGCGTTGGGCCGCAGTGCCATAAATACAGTGAACTAGTATATACCATGAACTCGAGGTGGTTAAAGGTAAAAAGTAGACCCGAAGCGCAAGCCGTAAGAAAGTGTGCGTGTGCCACCTCTCGTTTAGTCCTTGGAATGTCCGCTGGATGGCGGTACTTCTATATGGGGAATATATGTTGAAAATATGCGAGATGGTGGTACTTGGAGTGTTGAATAGATGGACGAACGGACACACAGACATATGCATGAATGGACGCATGAACGGGCGCAGGGGCGGATGCATGGACGAATGCAGGTATGGACGCACGAACAGACGCACGCACGGACGGGCGGATGAACGCATGGACTGTCACACAGAAAGACGGATGGATGGATGGAAGCAAGAACGAATGGACGGACGAATGCTTCGCCCCACTCTCCCTCATTCACTCCGTGGATATGCTGCCAATTTATTTGATGTTGCACAGACGAGACCAGGTCAATAACGTTATCAATTGCGGACCGCCCATGCCGAAAGCCCGTCATAGCGTCAGGGTATACCTCGTGGTGCTCTAGGTACCACTCTAGGCGAGTCAAAATGATCCTCTCCATCACCTTCCCAAAACAGTTGGTAAGCGCGATGGTGCGATAAGAGGTCAATTCCAAAGGAGATTTGCCTGGTTTAAGCACAGGGACGAGGCGGCTGGTTTTCCACGAATGAGGGACAAATCCGCTGCTCCACGAGTCGTTGTACACGGATAGAAGGGCCCGTCGAACTGCTTCACCGTGGTTGCAAAGATCCATGTACGTGATCCCATCCGGACCAGGTGATGAAGATCGTTTGCATGTCGTCAAGGCCGCTTGGAGTTCGTCCATAGTGAAAAAGGTGTCCATTCTTGAATCTCTGGAGACTGGGGTGTTTTTTAGGCGACGCGTGGTGCACGCGGACGCCTGCCCGACAACTTTCATGCAGAAATCTTTTGCTACTTCAATTTTGGTGTTTTTTGTCTGTAGGCGCCTTGCCTCCATCAAGTCGTAAATAGAGTTAGTGCACCTATATCTTCGTTCTGCACGACGGCGGATCACTCTGAGCCGTTTTAATTCCGCTTCATGTTGACAATATTTTGAAGTATGGTCAATATGATAAGTCACTGCTTGAGCAGCACCTCTAATCATATCCTCGAGGGTGTCAAGAGGAGGCGCTTCATTTTCTTGACACCTGTCTTCCACCAGTGACCTGAACTTTGTCCAGTCGATGCGAGCTGACGTGTCGTATAGTTTTGCGATTTTTCCAGGCGCTTGATCTTTAAATAAGTTTGTATGTGGTCGCTTTCATGAGTTTCATAGTCTTTGAACCACTTGACCTTTCTGTTTAGGCTTCGTGACACAAATTTCAAGTGAAGGCAGCTGCTGTGTGTCATTCCCCGTAGAAACATTGGGATTCTGTTGTTTACACAAAGAAGCTGCTGTGGAGCAAAGGGGAATACTTGCCTCCCGGGGCGGTCCATCTTTTGACTTCTCCATAGTGGGTGGTGAGCGTTGAAATCTCCGGTGATGATCCATGGTTCAGGTGTGGTTGTTAACAGTGCATGTAGTCTTTCAGGTTCAAAACGGCTTGAAGGTGATATATATGCGCCTGTTAGCGTGAAATCGAGGTCCCAACAATTTACTGTCAAGCAGACATACTGGTTGTCGTCGTGAGGTGATACACAGTGCTCGATATAGGTAAGGTCGCATCTGATATATACAATGACTTTACTCTGTTCGTTGCAGGTAGCGGACTTGAAGGCTTCGTACCTGGATAGTCGTATTGCATTGTGTAGCCGTGGCTCACAGATAACAATAATTTGAAACTGGTCTTTAAACACAAATTGTCGGATATGAGAATTACGGGGCTTGAGGAATCGGGCATTTCACTGAAAAATCGAAGCTGCCTTGACTGCTTTACGAAAGGCTTGCAGAGGAGGAGCCATGGTCATTCTCCAGATTTGATAGCACCGGCTTCAGCGCATCCACTAACTGAAGTGCACTCTTGGCAGCCGGACTGTCAAAGCTAGCGAGAAGCACACGAATGGTATTTATGAGGGTCTTTACCATGGCTACGATTTCCTCATCGTGACTATCACCGCATTCTCGTTCCGAAGTTATTGTAGACGAGTGATGTGGCGGCTCAAATGGCGGGTCTATCGTTGTCAGTGCTGGCCATGCTTCAGGCGAGCCGGTGATGCTCCTGTCTTGCTTGGATGACTTGTCGTCAGCGTGTCTGGACGCTTGAGGTGGTTTGCCGGCGATCAGTTGGTGAGGTGCTGTCCTTGCTTCGGCACTGGACCTCCTAAGGGACCTCCGGCGACAAGACCGCCGGCGTCGTACTTTGGAAGCGGCCTCCCGGTGAGTTGAGCCGTCCCGCACCATTCGCCTCAACACTTGCATTTCCTTTTCATGCTTGGGCAATCTTTCGACGATGCTTCGTGAGGGCCATGACAGTTTCGACATTTTCTAAGTTCTGCCTGGCAACTGTCTGCGCTATGTGATTCTGAGCATAGCGAGCACGCAGCCAGGTTTGTACAAACGGCACTGACATGTCCCAATCTATAACATTTCCAGCATTGAAGGGGCTTCGGTACGAAGGGTCGCACTGTGTGTCGAAAATGGCCGACCTTGGCTTGCGATGGAAGGCTGTCTCCCTTGAACACAAGCTTTACGCAGAGGGATTTGCCAAGGCGACGGGCTTGCAGTATGGTAAGTTCTGCAGACACCGGTTTGATGAGAGCAGCAAAGTCACTTTTGCTGATGGAAATGTCGACATCGTAAATGACGCCTGCAGTAGAGTCGCGGCCATCAGGTATGTATGAGCGAAAATTGATGTTATCCAACATCTTGACGTTGGTCAACACTTGCAATTTGCTTCATTGAGTGACGTTTATGGCGAGGATATTCTTACAGCCATTGATCCGCACGTCCGCGACCTGTCCCTGGGCGAGTTCCTCAAGAGACGTAGACGTGGCTTGTCGATTGAGCCGGTTGAGACTATGAGCCGCATCGACCGGTACAAACCAGAATTGTGTTCATCGTACGCTCTCGCGTCTTTATGGCATTCTTAATTGTTGATGGAGACGCCATCACTAGTCTTCTTTTTGTCTGACGCATTGTCACAGGCACGAAGTCACCTTCGTCGGAGCTTTCGTCACTGGCCGTAGAGTAAATCAGCGTGTCCCGCTCTCGGAATCCCTGGGGTGGCCCGTACGCTGTCTCGTAGTAGCTGCAGACGACGTTGATGGTTGCGGTGGAAGACCAGGTGACTCCACGTCCATCGCCACAGTCACTGGAACGGTGTCTTCCACAAAACCACAGGAAAACTTAAGAAATTACAGACACTGACAGCAGTGTTCTACGCCAGAATCACTTCGTCGTCGCTCCGCAGTGCAACGAATAGTGCTAGGCAATTTATGACATACCCAGGGAGGCAACAAGGAAGGAAGCAGACAAAGAGAGAAGGCAAGTATACGTTAACCAGAGGGACATCCGGTTGGCTACCCTACACCGAGGGATTAAGGAAGGGGACAAGGTCACAACCAAAATGGATAGGTTAGTTGAGGTAGCACATTATTATTATTATTATTATTATTATTATTATTATTATTATTATTATTATTATTGTTGTTGTTGTTGGCTCGCGGGAGGAAGGGTCCTTGGGCTGCCGTCTTCGTATACATAATTTGTGTCGGTATCGGTGTCTACCTTTGATATAAGTATAACGGCTATAGGATACAGTGTATACTAGGGCATAGTTCTATCAAATGGGGATTGGGGAAGGTCAAATATGATCATAAGGAACGCCGTAGTGAAAAACTTCAGAAATTTCGACCATCTGCTGCTATTTAGTGTGCGATGATGTCGCACAGCACTTGAGCCTCTATCGATATGCGACCGCCGCAGCCGGAATCGAACCCGTGACTTTCGGGTCAGCAGTTGAGCACCGTGACACTAGACCACCGAGAAAAACGAGTGTTACTTTTTCTGCCACGAAGTTTCTCCGTTACACCTTTCATTGTTTTCTTTCCGTTCGTATTTGTTCAGTGATAGCGACGCTCGGGTCCCCGCGAGCAACTAAAGCCGTTGGCGGTGATATTGCCCTGCGATTAGGTCATAGATGTCGTGCTATCAGCTCGAAAGCTTAGCGGGACTTATGCGCAAATGCCGAATTTGCCCGCAGAGTTGAAGGTGCCTTACGTTCGCCGCGTGCTTATACGCTAGAAGGCGCTTAAGGCTTTAAAAAGAGCCACTGAGTGGCACGTTTTTAGTTTTCTGTTCTGAGTGCCGAGCTAGGAAACCGATCCTCATGTGCCTGAGTTCTCCCATCTTGTGAAATAGCGAGGAGATGTTATGAACGCCAATGAAGTAAAATCAAACATCTAATAAATCATGTAAAAAAGCTGAATTAAGAAAAAGGCAGGTAGTCTACACATATAACAATATAAGAAAAAAAAAGCCAGTGGGTATTCTAAGCATATCACGTCATGTCTTCGTATAATACCGGGTTACTGTTGGGACCAGTTCGTCGCATTGAATATCACTGATTTCGGCACCATAGCGCTTGCACTGGCTTTCGAAGCTCTCTTACTTCTGCCAAAACAAGCGCCGATGACTAGCCATGTGTACTACATCACAATTTTACGGTGGGATAGTTGGTTTATTGTCACAAGGGATTCGCAAACTGCGTGGGACGAAGAGGAGGACAGGAAAGAAAGCCCATACAAAACACAAACTAGCCCTCTCAATGGACTCACAAACGTAAAATACGTCTGCACCAATAACATTTATTGATAATTATTTATAAACTAATAGGTATCTAGTATTGTGCATTTTCAGTTTCACGTGAGCTTACGCCGTTATGCTTGGGCGTGGGAATTTGGGGGCGGTGCACTACAGTAATCGACCGTTAGGCATGCTAATGCATGAAGAGCCCGAGAGAAGACAAAGGCGCAAAGATATGTGAAAAGAAGTATAGCTTGAGAACATTCTAAAAAGGCAGAGCAAGCGTTTCCGAACAGATCAAGCCAAGATAAGAAAGCTTATGCAGGAGGTAAAGCCTGTTTCATCAATACTGTGCGTTTTCCAGGTAGTTGGGTTGTATATAACACAGTTCGGTGTTTTGCAAATTGTTGCCTGACGGGGGAACATGTACGTGTATGTTCAACAGCACGTCTACAGACTCTATGTTTCCAGCACTCTTATGTATAAGGCGAGCTATTGTTTCTGTGACATGGGCGTGTGGAATCGCTGACGGCGGCACCAGAGCAACGCAACAATGATTATCACTTCACCATGACGAGCGATAGAGATGGCAGGATGACTGACTCAGTGTACTCGAACGAGTAACAACCATTTCCGGAACGACATGAGCCGATTCTGAAGGCAGTGCGCAAAACGATATCGAAAGAAGGGAGGAAGGTCAGCTAAAAGTGCGTCCGGTTTAATTCCCCCTCCCAGTGGGAAAAAGATTAAGGAAATAAAGCTGATGGAGGGAGATGGGATCATAAAAATGAAGTGCCAGTCAAAATGGTGTATTGTCGAAAAAAAAAACGTTCACTAAAGAACACTAAGGCTGTATCTGTATAGAAGCATAATTGTTACTGATATTTCGATCACTCTAAGGCAAAAGGGTGTTAAAGGGGTGTATGGTTCGTCCTTTTGGGGACTGATGGGGCTGCCACAACATTTAATCCCTTTAAGGACTAACGGCACCGGGTCTCACAGTTAGTTTCCACAGACAAGCTCAAGGGATTAACATTCAGTCTTCACATTTACACCTTAGGGAGTAACCGATAGTCCCGCAATTCACCTCAAAGGACTAACATTTAGTCCTCACATTTGCACCATATAGGGCAACTGTTAATCCCCACATTTACATCTTACCAGACAACCGTTAGTCCTTATAGTTGCACCTCACCGGACGAACGGTTGATCCACTCAAATACTCCAATTGGATGAACTTTTAAAGACGATAGTCTTTCTTGGAGACCTTCGACGCCAAAATTTTTGTCTGTTTGTCTGTACATTTGTCTGTTTGTCCACTCTTAACGGCACCGGTATACTCGAAACGGCCGACCCCATCCGCAGCGCCCACCACCGTTGCTCAAGATTTAGCGTTTATACTTGTGCAATTGCCAATTAAAAAGCAATTATTGCGCATTTCTGGGGCACCATAACAACACGTATGTATTCTGCATGTGCGCCTTTTACTAGAAAAGACATACATAAGTAATTTAAAGGACCATAGCGCTTATCACGCTGCGGTGACCATGCCACGCTTGCACGAAAAGGCGAGTGTTTCCAACGCTTTGCTAAAACTAGACGGTGGTGGCACCTACCCTTCGCATTGCGTTCTACACCTTATCACCTCTGAGACGGGCGCGCACACCCGTCTCAGAGCCATGCACTATGCTTACCAAAAAAAAAAACTGCCGGATGGCGATCATGTCTCATGTGTGACGTGACTTGATGCGCTCGTTCGCCTCCGCTGCAGGCTCGAGGTTCTCTAACGCAGCGCCTCCAGACTACCATTCAGCGAATTTCTTGCGCAGAACGTCAAATAAATATTAAGTGTGAATACACTTTATAAGCGACCTCAAACCATCCACCACCGTCGGCGGCGTCCGCAATCTTCTCTCTATTTTTAAAAGAAAGAGGACTTGGCGGGCCGCAGCGCGACGCTCTACCGAATAAGCCACGGACGCGACGCTGATAGTCCTCCTCCCCCTTCGCTCGCTCCTCTGCTCTCCTCGCTCGCTGCAGCTGCGCGCGCACCCCTCTCTCTCGCGCGCCCACCTTCTCTCTCAGTCTCCCGTCGAGAGCGGGTCGTGCGATGGATGTCCCGGAGGCAACGCTACCATCTGGATATAAGGCGCGTTACTGACACCGATATCAGCGTCGCCAACGGATTTTAACTTTACTCCCCCTCATAGCATCACCCCGTGCATTCGCACTTAACCATGTTCACCCTCAGGGAAATGCATGGGAGTTTTTAAGACTCGTCTTTCGACGACATTTGCAGCTAACATGCAGATACGGGGCCAATTTTTTCATCCCCTGTTCAAACATTGTTTTTTATTTATTTTCCGCCAAGCCTAGGACTTTTTTCGCCTGCTTTTCTGTGCAGTGAGCAACAAATAGCACAGAAAAGAACACGCGAAAAAGTAGTTAGCCAGATATGTGTAACTGCTTTCGCAGTCACAGCAAGAACGAAACAAAAAAGTGAGGCATCGAAATCTTTTATTGTTCTACATACAGATGAACTTTCTTCATTTTTTTAAGTGAATTCATGGTGAAGTGCAGAAGTCCAGTCTCATTGTCACATCTTGTTCGCTCCTTGTGGAGCTCCTCCGACGGAAGCGATAGATGACAGGCATTACAGACGCCAGCAGACGCAGCCTTCTGCCTGTTGTGTTCCCACGGCTGTACGTACAGTAAGATAGTAAAAATAGTTAGGCACACGTGACAGAAGATGAAGATGCACGCATATGACAAGTACATGCACGTTAATATAAAAACATGCGTGTAAAATATGGCACACAAATAACGTTAACTTCACATCTCGTACAGTCCTTCTGAAGCGGCTCTGAGGAAAGAGATGGATGACAGGCATCACAGATGCCAGCGCACACAGCCTTCAGCACGGCGTGTGCCCACGGCTGCACAATAAGTATGTAAAATAATGAGTTACACGTGACAGAGGATGAATACGAATGCATATGAAAATACGTGCGAGGTGAAATAAAAACATACGTGAGATATGACATGCTAATAATTTCACCGTGATGTCACACATCATCAAAGACTCATTTCGATCCCCGTAGCGCAACAGCTTAGGAGCGGCGGCTGCAGCCACATCTCCGCGAACCACCGTGCCGCCAACAAGTCGGCGATTTCAAAGCAAGCGACCTCGTTCAGCTTGAGCAAGCAAACGCGAGACCAAAGACGGCGCTACAAGCGGAGTGTCTGCCGCCAGCGAACTTCGAACAGGAGAGCGAGCGTACGCTTGGCCACCTCCACTAACAGCGGCGAGCTGGTTTTGAGCTAGCGCCGAAGAAATCGATGGTAATGCAGCCCTTTTCCACAAACTCGAGCGAGTGCAGCACGCAAACGCGAGTCCGCCGCCGCGGCCAACAGATGGCGCCGAGCTGCTTGCGACCGACTGACGGGGAAGACAACTGTAATGACGACCAATTTTCACTGAGTTCCAACGCTAGCGAAAGCCCCACCAGCCCGTGCTGGTGCACTTACAGCGCGCGACATACTACAACCAAGCTTGGTACGAGAACCCACAACGTGTTTTCGATGACTCCCAACACAGCGACGAGGTCTCAGCCCAATATCGTGAGCCCGGAGCTCATCGCGGCGGTGAAGACAGGCGAGCACTCGGTGAGCGAGCGTACGGGAGGCCGGTGGCAATGGCGGCCAATTTCTAGGTGGTCGCAAAGTACAGGCGAACTGCAGACGCCCAAGCTGACCTTCGTGGTGCATTTCGTGCGTGCGATATACAACACGACTGAGCCCGTTGCCGGTAAGCGCTATCCGTATCGCACACGCGACAAGTAGAGTAGAATAAAGAATGATCCCCTACTTGCGAAAGAATCCAGCGCTCATTTCTGCCCTGAGTCAGACTGAAGTAATGTATCCGATAGGCCTGCTGTCTACTCGGCCGCCATGTTGGCCTTCCCAACTGTTGCTGGTGTGTGTTTGTCGTGACTTTGAAGTCAGAGATATACAGCGCGGCGTGGTGTCGTGTCGAGACTTGCTCCAGACTTCATGGGCGTGGCGAAACGTAAAAGCAGCAGCGCACGCTCATCCAACCGTACACACAAGCACCACGTCGTAATTCCCAGATCGTCGATTCCAGGTGGTCGTGATCCAGCACTCCCAGCGCGACGCAACGCAAAACGTCACCAGCAAAATACGGGGAAAGACTGAGCCAGGAGAGGAGCAGGACGGCTAGTGAACTTGGCAACGCTTTGCGCACTGCCCGAAATTCCCGGGTGGTTCATCCCTTTGGAGCGTGTTTGGAGACTAAGTGGTTTGCACGCGGCACGCTTCCCTTTGTGGTTTCTCCTCAACGGTCTATCCGTTCATCGCGCGCGCCTATTGGGCTCTGTTACTCTTTTTTCGAGTAATTTTGCATTACAGTGGACGGTACATCGTTTTGATGATTGTTTCTTTTTTTTTCAAACTTCGTAATGCCATTACTTCCCAATCAGGTGATAAACGTCCAATTTTTCATGTCATAGAGGCGCTTGTCAACATTAAGGATGGGAGCAAACCTGCGACGCGTCGGATCATGTTATTAAGACCTTTGATCCCTCACGTAAGTCAGATAAGCAGGAGAGGCGAAAGCATAAGTGTTACAGAGAAAGAAACGTATGCACAAGTTACTATATAAGTAAATGAAAATTGTGCCATTTTTTCTTCATCAAATGCAGCCGTCATGACGAGAATATGAACGAGCACCTTCATCAGCAAAAAAAAAAAAAAACATTGCATATCCACGAAGTGAATGATGATGAGCGTTTCCGTAAATCCCTCGTGGGATTGACAACTGATGCATGTAAATGAGTGCAAAAGCGATGCACAGTTTGCATAGAATGTTGATTCATGTTTATCCATGTTGATTCATTCGGTAACATTGTGATAATATACATCACAATGCTTCACGAGCCCAAGAGGCGGTAAACTCGAGGTGGTGTTCCGCTTTTCGCAAGTATGTCGCTCGAGGAACCTAAAGCTGACGATACCGAAGTGCTCCCTGTCGGCGCTGGTTCGGATGACGATGGTGTACTTCACTGATCCCAGACGGCGACACCCCTCCCCGCCGGCCAATGTCACTGTGAAGATATAAGGCAAGTTTGTGAAGCCTTATGCATAGGCATCGGTAGCGAAGTGGGCGGAGTGCCGCTACCGATTGCCGCGGGTGGAGAGGTAATACGTTCCTCTGCCAGGTCATCCACGTCCACGAAACCTTTCCGTTTGGCTTTGCTTTGCCAACGTTTGTGTCCATTTGTTCAACGTCACACCCATGACGGAAAAAAGGTGTCATTGAACTGCACGTGAAACCCAGCATAAAACACTCGTTTAAATTTGAGTACTCGGCTGCTGACCCGCAGGTCGCGGGATCAAATCCCGGCTGTAGCGGCTGCATTTCCGATGGAGGCGGAAATGTTGTAGGCCCGTGTACTCAGATTTGGGTGCACGTTAAAGCACCCCGTCAAAATTTCTGGAGCCCTCCACTACGGCGTCTCTCGTAATCATATGGTGGTTTTGGGACGTTGAACCCCACAAATCAATCAATCAATCGTTGAAATTTGAACACTATTGCCTTGAAAGGGACAAGCATTGTAGCGCTAGAAGAAATCGCCCTAAGTAAATCTGGTAAAGCCTTGAATTTCAATCAGGGAAACTTGCACTGGCAGGCTAGTTTAGAATGTTTGGCATGCGTGCTACCTGTATTCGATCGATTTCAGAGTGAAGTTGTGGGTGGGACCTCACCGAGTTAAACGTCGTTGATGCTCTAGCCAATATGAAACCGAACTGCCACGTTTGTCCTGGAGTAGTACGAAAGGGGGGAGAACTGCATTACGATGCATTACGATGCTCAGAAGGAACTAGCTTTTTGGCTGCTTAAAAAATAAAGATAGGTAAGAGTGGGCTGATGCTGAAATGGAATAAAAGGAACTGGGTGCGAGGTGTTAAATAATTTTATTTTTTAAAGGCCCATGTATACCATTATATATGGAATCTAAAATCGTTCAAATATTCACCATGGCTTTTCACGGCGGCGCGGATCCGAGGAGTACAATTTGCATCGACTCTGCCCCATCGATCCGGCTTAAATAGAGCGATGGCCTGGGTCATGTTGACTTTGAGAGCATCGGTCGATCATAGCTTATCGCTATAGACCTGCGACTTCAGGAAATCCTGAAAGAAAAGAAGTCTAGGTGGTTCAACTCGCATGATTTTGGTGGACAGTTTAGGCCACCTCTGCAACAGATGCCCATGTCATCAAATCGTTCAAGCAGAATGTCCATCGCCACGCCCACTGTGTGGCCCTTAGTGCCGTCGTGCATGAACCACATGCCGTCTACGTTCATATCATCCAATGTCGGTCGAAAGATATGGGTTATCACTTTTCCATAACACTCGTGGTTGGCCGTGATGATCTCATCATCGTCGATCTCACAAAATTTCGGACCGATTGCGCGACCGACATAGAATCCGCACAGAACAGTAAGTTTCTTCGGATGTATTACGGCACGGTGAATTTCGTGAGGGCTGGCGTCGTCTCATGGAGGCCAACCGTGCTTGCTAACATAGGCCTCCATCCAGAAATGTGCCTCATTGCTAAACATGATTTTTCGGCTGAACGTTTGCACGAACTAACAAACAATTCGATGATGAAATTTCATCATTTGGACGTGATGCTCAATCGTGTAATTGCCATGTTGGTATTGTGTTAGTTACTGAATAATCAACCATAATTTAGAAGGACGCCAAGAAAACAACATGGCTGCAATGGATTACCAACACGGAATCACCCTTAATTGAAAACCCTGTAGTATTTCGTTTACTAAAATAAACCGGAGTTGACCAAGAAGTTAACCTCGACAAGCTCATTCATCTATAAGCGTATTGATGATGGTTGTAAAATTCCGAACTACATGTATTGCGCTTGCATGTGTCTACATCATGCAGCGTATTTCTGTAGACACTGAGCTTATCACGTGGGTATTCGCGTCAGAAAATTTATTATCGTCCGAATTTCAGTATGGTATGCTATGGAGAACTTTATTGAATCCTGAGAATCAGTCTAGGACTGATGCTGGCTGCTCCCACATTGGGACAGAGAGGCCAAGCCCCTCTGCCGCCACACGGGCCCTCTGGACAGCCCTGAGTTGGTCCGCCAGCGCGTCACTGTGCAGCATTCGCTGCCAACACTGTTCACCGTGAGAAGCCGCACTGGACATTGCCGAATTTCAGTCTCCTGGACTGTTTTCGGTAGAACGCGATTTCTCGCTTTCCGAAAGCCTCTTTGATTTTCACTGTAGTAGTTTCGTTTTTTAGAATTTATTCTCATCCTTGTTTTGGCGTCACTTTGCGCCGGTGATATTTTGCATGGTTGCCGCAACCACCAAACCCGGCGCAGTCAGCATCGCACAGGCGGCTGCTTCAACCAGCGCAGACGCGGGCAACGTTTGTTTCCCGCCACCACGTGCTCGAGAGAACGTGTTTGCGTCCTTGAGTGCGTGTTCATGCGTCCTTTGGCTCGCAGCTGTGTGGATTTAACCAGTAAAATACGGTAAACTACACCTTCTCATTCGGAATGTTTACATTTCACAGAGTTGAGATAACCCGCGAGACTAGGCTCCGGCAATAAATACCTCGCCATGACTCGGTTAATGCCAGAGCGTGGTAAACGGACGCCGCGCCAGGCACTCTGCTTAGACTGTAGTGCGAGATGTGTTTTTGTTTACGCTGTTCGTTGAATCACCCACATTCATCGCGAGCGCAGTTTATGCGCATCGGCATGTGTGGAGAAATGCAAGGCGCTCCCGGTATTTATGAAGTGACTCGGAGAAGATCGTTTGAAGCAATAAGTTCGAAACACGAGAATGCTTCAGTGCTCTGAGGTTAGGTGGCACTGGAACGTGGGAACTGCTTCAGAGTGCACCGGAAAAAGTAAACATTACTATATATACCGCGATGCGAACGCCATCTCGACGCCAAGCGCGATCAGGTCAGAGACACTGACGCGCTTGCGAAATAAACTCACGTGCTGTTATTGTGAATAGCTCGCTGGCATCTCAGGACATTAAACGGCGATCACTCACGAGCTCTAAACGCGTCAGCACTCCGTATTGGCGTCGTTTCTCTTTCGGTGCATAAAAGCCATTACTGCGTTTAAGTTCGTGCCGGAGTTTTGAAAACAGAACGCCATTAGTATTCTGTGCAGACATGGTTATCTCAGTGCCGCGTTCATTTGTTAGTGAAGCAGCTATTTCTCAAAAAAAAAGGCAACTGACAATGTCAAGACGACTTATCGGTGTTTCAAGGCATGCTTTCATTGGTCTTAGCAAGAATGTTAGTTTTAATTTAGGTAGCTTGAAATCGCAGCGGTGGTTTTTCTGCCGTCTGAAACAGCTAAGAACACTATTGTAAAAAGGTTCTTCGTCCTTTTTACAACAGATAAGGAGATCTCATGCGAAAGCCCTGCGAAGCACCTGAATCACGATAGATTCAATTACCGTAAGATACGTCAATTATTGCCACTTAAACCCCTTTGTGTACTCTTTATTTATAATAATGTGCACTGATTCACACTTAAGTCACTAATTAAAAAATTATAGGTGGTAGAAATTTCCGGGAGCCCTTCACTACAACGGCGCCTCTCATAACTGCATCACCGTTTTGAATTATAAAATCCCACTGTTAATATTATCATTATTATTCTGTCCTTCTTCTTCTTAATAATATTATAATACTTAAGTTCTATTTTTGTCTTCCAGTCGCCTTTCTGGCTGCGCCACATTTGCTGCTGCCACCAAGGAAGCCGTAGATGAGATTTTTCATCTGCTGGCACCTTGAAGAAAGGAACGCTCGGACATAATTTCGATAGATACATTTATTCGTTTCTCTTCTCTCTCCTGTCCCTGCATCCCTGCTTTTACCCCTAACTCCCCATTCAGACTCTCTTAAAATCGACACGAACCACAGGAATGTCTCTCTCCTCGACTCCCGGTTGGCCGCCGTCGAAGGTGGCCGGCACGGAGTCTTCCCTCCTTAGATCTTCCTCGGAGAACCACCGCCTCTCGTCGCCGCTCAACGTCTTCACTGCGGTTTCCGGAACGTTCAACGTCCGGCGTCACCGAGCGGTAGGAACGCACCTCCTGGGCACGTTCCTGCGACGCTAGGCTGAAAGGCCATCAGTATATTTGGCCCGCGTATCGATGCCGCTGCTGCCACTGGGTTTGGTTGCTACAGCGCAGCACGAGTGCACCATCCACCTTGCAGCCGGACTCGGCTCTTGTCTCCAAAAAGGTGCCACCACTAAGCCCCTTGGCGACGTGGGTCTTCGCGTCCTTTATGACCGACAGACGGGCGCCGTTCCGCCAATTCAGTGACACCGCTTCCGTCATGGCGTGGACTCGCCGTCGGTGGCGCGGGTAACAATATCAAGGTATTCGTCGAACGAACACCTTCATTGAGTGAAGTTTCTTTTCTTTTTTCTATTTGGAACATTATCCACAGCTCCATCTTAGGCCTTATTGCGGGGGGCACAGACCTTCATAGAATCATTCTGTAGTCTTGCGGCGAACTAAATCTGTCGGTAACATATTCCATTCGGCAATGACTAGTAAAAGAAAAGAATGCTTAAACAGATCAGTTGTGGGGTTGTACGGCCATGCTTTCAATTTTTTGTCAGGACCAGAGAATCGATAATGTGCTGGTTTTGAACAATCTGAAGGATTAATGCTTCATACAAAGGATGAAGCCAGTGCTGAAAGATGACATCATTCCAGAGGTGGCGCGCTTGCTCACTTTGAAGTTTGACAGCTACAAATAACGCATTGTGGACGGCTTCGGATCAGTTTGGCAGCAGCGCAAGGCAGCGACAAAAGAGCTAATAATTCACTGCAAAGTAGCAGGTAAGAACTGTTGAAATTGCTACATGAAGTAGTTTAGATTTATAATTGCGCTGCTGCCGAACATTCTACGTTGAGCTTATACATGCTACTTTTGAACTACAGTGACTTGCACGTAAGCTGATGTCAACTTTAGACCTGTAGAAATGAGTAAGAATTATAGGAATCAGAATAAAGAAAGGGAGTTTGCTGCCAGTTTCGATGATTTTGAACGAGAGTAGCGTATCGAATTCAGATCTAGGGGGTTGAAACAATCAGTTTAGTACTGCGATAAAGTCAAAGCAGTGGCTAAAAAAATGAAGAAACTTCGCAATGAGATGAAGGACATTATTCCCATGAACAAGAAAGTAGAAATGTAAAAACAGCAATCAAATCTCCAGATTCAAGAAAGGGCACAATACCAAAGGGGCAGCATCCTCGAGATAATTGGTGAGTCTCGTGAGCTTGACCATTGACTCTGTGCATTATGTTTGCCAGTTTTTAATGTGGCAATTCGTGAAGACGACATTGATGTATGTCATCACGTGCCTACTAAGGACCCAGAAAAAAAGAACATCGTTGTACGTTTTGTAAGACGCACTGTGAGGGACGGGACACAGTACCCCTAGGGAAGATAATATATATATATACATACATACATATATATATATATATATATATATATATATATATATATATATATATATATATATATATATATATATATATATATATATATGTCAATGAACATTTATCTCGACAAAACAAGCGATTGCTTGCTGCTATACACTCACTAAAAAGCGTGAACTCGGCTGGAAGTTCGTACGAACTGCTTGAGGAAAGATACTCCCCTGAAAAGATGAGCACAGTGAGGTCAGGTGGATTGTGAGTCAAGATTACATCGCAAAGATGGCTTAAAAATTATGAGATAAAAAAAACTGATGAGTAGTCGCATGATACATTCACCACAAACATATAAAGCAACTCACAAGGCACAACCATCGTGCTTCTCATTTTTTCATTTGAACACAAGAAGTGTTAGAAACAAACATCATTGCTTGCAGACATACTTGGAATCACTGAGAACTCAGTTCGACGCAGTTTTTTTTTCTGAAACTTGGCTCACAAAACACGATACTGTTTCGCCCCGCCGCGGTGGTCTAGTGGCTAAGGTACTCGGCTGCTGACCCGCAGGTCGCGGGTTTGATTCCCGGCTGCGGCGGCTGCATTTCCGATGGAGGCGGAAATGTTGTAGGCCCGTGTGCTCAGATTTGGGCGCACGTTAAAGAACCCCAGGTGGTCAAAATTACCGGAGCCCTCCACTACGGCGTCTCTCATAATCATATGGTGGTTTTGGGACGTTAAACCCCACAAATCAATCAAATCAATCAAATCAATCAACGATACTGTTTCCTTTCTCGGTGCTTACACGTGCGAACGACTCAACAGATTAGAAGAAAAGGGCAGTGGTTTGGCATTATACCTCAAAGAATGTCAGCTATGACGTCATAGATGATTACACAATATCAAACACCAACATGGAACGCCTTACACTTTGTACGACACAGTTTCAGCTAGATGCTATTTATAGGTGGCCAACTAGTTTAAAGCATTATTCCTTCAATTGCATAAAAATCTTCTGAGTGTTTTGACATCTCAAACACTGTTTTCTTTATTGTTTGCCATGCAAACATTAATGCGATGAGTAATGAAACATATGCTGCTGATTTCTAGAATCTAATTGATGCCTATGACACACAAAACGTCATTGACGTGTCAACACGCATAGGGGTAAATAGCACAAGTTGCTTAGACGTTTGCATTACCAATGTAAAAAAAAAAGCAACTTGGCTAAGGCGTGATTGTCAGCAACATAAGTGATCACCTACCACAGTGTTGAATCTTGACTAAAACTTTCTCGAAAAAAAAAAAAACAACATCACTTGGTTGTTCAGAAGAATAAACAGTAGACCTGTCGATGTTTTCCGTAAAATGACTCAGTCCTCTCAATGGTCCAGTATATACCTACACTGTGATTCAAACATAGCATACATTTTTCTCTTTAAATTCAAACGATGCTATGACAATTCATTACTTCTAAAGTTTTCCAAGACACCAAAAGTAGCGATAAGAAAACCTTGGGTTGCTCATGCTCCACACCCCAACATAAGAAAAAAAGAAATAAAATGTATCATGCTTTTGGGGCTTTGTGGAAGCCCTGAGCTTTTCTCGGAGTACAAGAAAGTGCGAAACAAGCTTAACTTAGACTTGAAAAAAAGCTAAGGATAACTACTATCAAAATCTATTCGCGCATTGACAAAGAATACGAAGAAAGTGCGGTATTCAGTCAAATAAATCGCAGGAAGGATTACGTTACAGATGGTTCTTCAAGAACTAATGATTAATGGTCGCGTCGTAACAGGTGCAGCTTTGGCTGACCCAGTAAATGAGTGTTTCGTGAATGTGGGAATACATGTTACTGTAAATGTGGATGGTGAGTTGTCATTGCAGGCTAATAATTCCTTATCAAACACTATACTTTTTGACGCAGTTACTACGCAGGAGGCCAAAATACTTGTCAGAAAACTGCCAAATGACGTTTCAGTGGGATACGATGAAATTAAAGCGGAAGCAGCCAAGCATGTCGCTAGTACAATATCACCGCTTTTCGCTTACATAATGAACATGATGTTTGAAAAAGGCATATTCTCAGATTGCTTAAAGATTGAAAGAGTGACTCTGATCTTTAAAGAAGGAAATAAAAGTGAGGTTGATAACTATAGACATATTTCAGTCTTACCACGCTTCTCGAAAATACTTGAATGTGTCATAAATGAAGCATCGCCGTGGTGGTCTAGTGGCTAAGGTACTCGGCTGCTGACCCGCAGGTCGTGGGATCGAATCCCGGCTGCGGCGGCTGCATTTTCGATGGAGGCGGAAATGTTGTAGGCCCGTGTGCTCAGATTTGAGTGGACGTTAAAAAACCCCAGGTGGTCTAAATTTCCGGAACCCTCCACTACGGCGTCTCTCATAATGATATGGTGGTTTTGGGACGTTAAACTCCACATATCATCTTCATAATAAATGAAACCCTGACAAAAGGTTTTCGCAAATACAACATTGTATTTAAATCCCAGTATGAGTTTTTTTTTTCAAAAAAAAAAGGTTGACAAGGCAAGCATTGTTATATGTAAAATTAAGACATTATTGAAGCAGTTGAGCAAAAATATTAGACACTCAGATTATTTTTAAACCTACGAAAAGCGTTCAATTCTGTCCACCATGAAGTGCTGTTGTTGAAGCTTCATCACTACGGGATAAAGAGAATTTCATTAGTACTTAAGACAAATTACTTGCGCAATCAATGCAAATTTACAGCAATAAATTGCTTTTCATCCAGCCGAATAAATGTCCCAACTAGAATACCATAAGACTCGCTACTCGGGCCAACTTTATTCCTGCTCTATATCTACGACATAGTGGGTACAGGTATTAAACAAGACATTGTAATGTATGCAGACGACACCAACGTATTGCAACGAAGATGCGCGAGCCTACGGGGCGCGGAAGAAGAAGAAGAGTAGTGGAGCGGCAATTTGACTGTGTGGTTGGGTGAACCGGACTAGGCCTGTCTCAGAAGTACGCTGCTCTTTCCGAACGTCATTTCACCTCAACTGTAAATAAACACAATCACTGGTAACAGTTTTCTTTACCGCAATTAAATGACATGAACCTGTTAGAAACAACGACAAGCTCTTATCTGGAAAAATGAACTATATATGGCTACATCATAATAAGTTAAAGTTAATGCGAATAAAGCCCAGTACATATTATTTGCCCCACCAAACAAGCGGAATGTAGGCAACATAGTAATTAAATAATTATCTGCAGAAGCTAGACGAACAAGGAAACAAAAATCAAGAGTCTGCTTCCACGAAAACATGACATGGAATACACACAATTCACACTTGACAGCAAACATAGCTGAACCACAAGCTGCATTCGGAGAATTAGTTCTTTAATACCACTGTTGTTTGCGCAAAGCTGACATACTGTACTCCAGTTTGGGGAACAACTACGGACACCAATTACAATCGGCTGCTAGTTTGAAAAAAAAGTGGTTCTGTGTAAATTTGAAAGTTATATGGGAGACATACGCGACTTACGCAAAGGAGAATCGTTCATAAAGTACAGCATTATAATAAAACCAAATCAGATCTTCTTACTTAGAATAATGCAGTATACAAAAAAGGCCTTTAAAGAAAGCAATTATGCTAAAACAGACAGATATAGGTTCAGGAATATTCAGCGTCGATTGCCTAAAGTGAGGACGAAATATGCAAAGGAGACATTACATTAGCAAACCGCAAGGTTCGTAAACAAATACAAAGACCTGGACTGAACTTATTCCACGAGAAAAATGAAATCTATGTTGAAAACACATCTCTTACCCACTGAAGTCTGTAATTAACTGTTTATATACTATTTTAAGTTGCTAGCATTTTGTTTGCAGCAATATAATACGTGTTTTATGTTTCTCTAATATTGTGTCTTTGTAGCATTTTATTTCTGTAACACTGTAGCAATCATCATTATCGTAGCGCCTGATTATATGTCCTTAAAGTCACGCATTCATGGTACTGTGAGAAACGAAGAAGGATACCTGGACCTGTGGCTACATCCTAGGTCAACGAAACAACTGAGCATGCCAGCGCCCATGGCCCCTGCTCGTGCCCCCCCCCCCCCGCGCCTTCTCCCTCCTTTATTTGTGACAGGTACCATTCGTGTTCACGCCAACGCCGGACGAGGACGCACCATTGGCTTGATTTCGCGGCAGCTGCTGTAAATAAGGCTGCCGCTTTCATAAGCCACGTTCAGCGAGGTCATGCGAAAGATCAACGATCATGGCGCCGACCCCATTGCACGTCTCTGTGTGTGTGTTCTTATGAGAACGCTTTTTGCAGTTGATAATTAGGATTTTATGCTTAGATAAATATATTGTGGGTATTTATTCATGTTAAGTAGAGTAAGCGCTTAAGGTGGAACTTCAGCCTGGGAGACACAAAAGAGCTTCTGGGAGAAGTTGGTGCTTTGGTATACCACGTGTACTTGTTCCTGGCAAGCAATACATATAGGGTATTTCGTGCCGGTAGGAAGCATAGATTGTAATTCAGGGCTTGTCGGTCAGTCAGAGACGCTGTGGTCAGCCAGCCCTTCGACAGCGGTTTTTACAGCTATCTTACGTGCCTACATATGCTTCAAACTAGTAAAAGCTGAGACCAAATAGGCGTACGCATTCATGCGCTAACTTGTTTTCGACTATAATTTCCCTTCTTTTAGCGCTCGAAAGTGTCTATGAACGTTTTATATGCACATGGCAACGCCCGACATGAGGGAGCTGTCGATTAGTTGAAAAAGAATAGCTAAGAAATATTATTCCCTTGACTGAGGCACCGCTGTGATGCGGTGCAAACACTGCTTACAGAGAAAAAGAAAGAAAATGGGTCAGAGCAAAGAAACGACGTCGTAAACATTCCGCAAATCGAAAGAGCAGTGTTTAGTAATACTTATAGAGTGTTTCATGTTACCATATATGAGAACGTGAGCGTCTGAGCATTACCGAAATAACGGTTGATTTCGATTTGTTCAACATTAACTGCAACGGCGACTGTACCTTGTAGTCCAGTTGCCGAAGGTTCTATTCAGTGGTGACGCCACACTGCATCAAACCTTATACTGCTTATGAAACAAATGCTTTAAGTTTGTGATCAAGCATATCAACATGCGACGTATAACTGTTCTTTCACCATATTTTATATACATTGATACATTGGTCTACTTCCCTCCCCCATCTTTTTACCCTTTAATTGTGACGTCCTTACTTGAGTCTGCTCTGGCCAATTTCTTTTCTTTTAAAGTTTGCTTCATGAAAGCTCTCGTCTGCCACGTTGGATCACCGGTTACGCTGCTGACCCGAACGTCATGGTTTCGATTCTGGCTGCGGTGGTCGCATTTCGGTCGAGGCCCATGCACTGGGGTCAAGGCACGCTACAAAGAACACATCATGGTTGAAATTTCGGAGTCATGCTTTGCGGTATCCTTCATAATCATGTCTTGGTTTCGGGGCGCTAAGCCTCAGATATTATTATTATTATTATTATTATTATTATTATTATTATTATTATTATTATTATTATTATTATTATTATTATTATTATTATTATTATTATTATTATTATTATTATTATTATTATTATTATTATTATTATTATTATTATTAAAATTATTATTATTATTATTATTATTATTATTATTACGGCTCCCGCTGACAACGAAGACGCGTGCGATAATTTACATGACGCTCCCGCGTTCCTTTTCCAGGGACTGCCTCGTCGGCACCGCGAATCGGCCTAGAAAACAGGCCGGCGTCCAAATATAATTTCGTTTCCGGAGCACCGTCTCGAGTCGAACGTGCGAACACCGGACGTGAGTCCCAGTGAGGCGAGGGCATGTTTCTCCTTCGGGGGCCCGTTCACCGAGAGCCATGTGAGCCGATGAGTGCTGAAACATACTTTTATTCCTTCACTATTTATTTCAGGCAAGCTAGCTGGCAATCTCGACGGGCGTGAAGCAGAAAGAGGATACATACAATAAGGACATACACAAGTGTAAAGATGTTGAACGTGTCACAAAGGAGAGCTTGTAGTAAATACTAGTACGTTGACCGTACAATACTCTAACAAAAACACATGGCATCGACAAAAATGCGTCAAAGATGTTTAAAAAATAAAGCAGTCATTCAAAAGTTACAAACAGCGTGCCACGATAAAAATATAAAGAAATGTTTACTTAGAATACACGCGCGATGAGTGAATAGGGTGTCACAGGATGTCATCAATGCCATTACACAAAGCAAAAAGGCCTGTTTAGAGCTTTAGAAACAGTTCCTGCTTGGGAAACACATAATTGGCTCTCAAAAAGTGATACGTTGGTAGACTTTTCTATTTATTTTGGAAGAAAGGAAAATTTATAGGCCTTGTTTTTGAAGCAGTATTTTTAAAGAAACTAGTGGCTTTTATAACGCCAGGAGGAGGAGTTATAGGTTAGATATGTATTTGGTGCTGTCAATATGACGCTAATTGTAAAAAAAATGCCCGGTTGCGGTGGTATAGTGGCTAAGGTACTCTGCTGCTGACCCGCAGGTCGTGGGATCAAATACCAGCTGCGGCGGCTGCATTTTCGATGGAGGCGAAAATGCAGTAGGCCAGTGTGCTCAGATTTGGGTGCACGTTAAAGAACTTGAGGTGGTCAAAATTTCCCGATCCCTCAACTACGGCGTCTCTTTTAATGATATGGTGGTTTTGGAACGTTAAACCCCACATATAAATCAATTGTGAAAATATAAACAACATTTTCTGGTGGGTGAGTTTAGCCCGGTCATGCAGGGTTAGTATTGTAGCTTTTTCTACTAGTTCCTGAACTCTGATTTTGGCATTTCAAACAACGTGCGTTCGGATGAAGTACGTTTTGTCGGGCTGTAGGAATATTCGAGGATTTACTATAACAACCCAATAGCGCTTATTCCAAATATACTCTTCGTATAATCGGCGCAGACGTGGAAGAACCCGAAAGGACAAAACGTTAGAACTGTGGGGACTGAAGTTTGTTGCTTTAAATCCTGAATGGCAAACATGCAGGCAGCCCAGGCTTAATATTCAAATGGGTCCGAAGCAAGTGTCTAATCCACTATCATCATCATCAGATTGATGATGATAATGATCCATAAAACAGTGCTTTCTTTCTTTTGGCGTCTTCGGCCTTTTGTTTTAGAGCGCTCTAGAGCGTGCACTCTCTACACCAAAATCGTGTTCGGCTGGTTCTTCTCGATCGCTCTCGTCTCTCGTCGAGTGCTCTGAGTGGATCCGAGCCCTTTCGAGGGAGCAGTGCGAGTGCTTCCGGTCAGGTGATTGATGACAAACCGCACAGTCGTCGCGGCGGCATCATACTGAGTGATCGTGTCACAGTGATGTCAACCTTTGATATTTATCCCTAGATTTGGTGATTTTCTAACTCTTTTAGGGATTGGCCGTTCTTTATTGAACCTATGAAGTTTTTCAATTTGAAATCTCTGCAAATGTTACATAACGCCGCCTAATGAAAGGTTTTAATAAGTAATAAACTTTTTTTTCAGACAGAAAGGCCGTTCGAAATGGTAATTTTCGCTATATGTTAGTTTCCATTCAAGGCGGTGTTATACTGATGCATACAAGTGGAATTTTGTCGTCGTGACTGTTTATCGTGCACGTGCATACTATCATGACGTCGAGTGTGATTACCACTCTGTAAAAAAATCGTAATGCTCATGAACGCTTTATGAGAATTCATGCTCGTGACGTGCATTCACCATACAATGTCTCCATGTCTAACAACTCCTGGCCCTGCACACTTAGAGAGAGAGAGTGAAAGTAGAAGTTGGACGAGTTGGAAAAGGTTTACTAGTACTAAAGCGGCGAGACAGAAAAGATGAAAAGACACTTCGTGTGTTTTCAGTCATTCCTTCGCGCTGTTTTCATGATGGCGAAAATAGTGACAAAGAAAATATTGGACCAAATGTCAAGCTGATTCAAGGTACACCAGATGGCTAACAGTCTGTCAACAAGGGTACTTGTACATCAAGTGCCACTCATGCAAATGGGATTCAAAATGTAGAAAATTTTGAAATGGACTGACAATAGTTCGAACGCTGCAAGCACAAGAAAGGCACTAAAGGTTTTAACTTGATCTGAACGATAAAAGCTATGCTTTTATAAAGACAGTAAAGTGATATCGGAAAATTTATCTGCTTCTGTAGTGATTCAGACCACCTGCAAGCGCTTTATATACTATTACTCTGCAGAGCACGTAGAAGAAAGGTCTTCCATGGCTCTTAATCTTTTTTTTACTTCCAATATTATTAGGAAAAATAGGGTCAGAGAGCGAACTATTTCTTCTTTACAGGTGAATTAGCCCAATCCAGGGATTTTTACTACAATATAAGGTACTTTTCGGGGGAAATCTAAGGATAAAACGTTCACTTGTGTTGATATTATTGTGGCGTCCTTTGGTATCTGCGCAGTTTTTTCAACGTGTCAAATAGAGCCTGTTTAGCGCTGAGCTGATGCCACCTCCTTTATCAACTTGTACCCGGCGAAAAACGGTGATATCTACGACGACGATGACAACATAGGCCGTGCCGGAGTGTTCCCTTGCTGACGGCTTCTTTGTTTCGCGCGTCGGCCATTTTGTTTGAAAGCGTGGGAAGCTTCAGCCTGGCTTGGACACGGCTTCGACAGAAAACAGATCTTCGCTGTAGGCACATGGTTTTTCCTGTGCTGGTATTCCTCAGGCAACGGGTCTGACGCTTGGCTGGGGCATTTGTACTCTGCATGAGAGTGCGAGCATCGTCGTATCCCATCCACTTTTGAGTCAGAGGACATCGGCGAACAGTGTAAGATACACTCATGAGATGGCTAGCAAGGTTGGCTTCATTTCGAGTTAGCTGATAGCTTTCCAACATTTTCTTAATAAAAGAATAACATTGGATCATTGTGACTGTGGGGCGATTTACGTTCACCGCAGAGTGAGGGACTTTACCGTTTATGCCCAGTTTTTCTCGTCTTGCGCAATATGATTTTCAGTGTATACGCCACCCATTTTTTTTTTTTTTTTTGATTTCGTCACCCCAGTTAGGTAAGTCTATCCCATCCTCTTCCACGTTTCCCATCTCAAGTCATCCGTTACACCACTCTAACCAACCATTCTTTATCTGTCCTTTACACCACGTGACGTAGCCAGGTCCGCTTTTTTTATTTTAACGCCAATTAGGATATCAGTCCCACCTGCTTCTTCTTCAATCCACTCTGTTTCATTCCTATCTCTTAACGTCACGCTATTCGTAAACGCTATTAAATAAATGAGATATTCCTGTATAAACCACAAGGCCTGTGAGGTAGAAAAAAACATTCCACAGTTTACTGATTTTAAACTTGGACATATACGACGATACTACTGTGAAACGACATATCTCGTTGGTTGAATATACGAAAAATGTGAGAACGGGAAGATATGACGATCAGACTGATACGGCCAGTCACACCAACGTTCGACCGCTGCATTGGCTTATGTAAAGAGTGCGAACACTTATCGCAACACTCTTATGGGATTATGGTGGATATACCTTCCACGCCTCCTTTTCATCTCACCACAATCACGCAGTAAACGTGAAAAAAAAGGTTGCTTCTTCTGTTCACTGATTACATGCTCTGTACGACGCATCTAATCGATATCACAAGCACTGTGCAGTGTACACGCACGTAAAGATTACGAAATGGCGAAAAAAAACTATTGCGAAGGGCGCGATCGAGCTTCGTGCGTCAAACACGTGCGGGAGATTGAGCAATACGAAGGCTGAACTTAATCAGCAGTCGCTGTGCTTTGAGACGTTCCGAAGCATCAGCAAAAGAGCACTTCATCATCGATCCAGTTCACTGTGCGATAACGGGCAGATACGAAAAAAAAGGGGGGCGTAGCTTTCTCCTCTATGATAGCGCACGTGTCGAGGTTCTTGAGGTTATCAAGAAAAGGAACAATAACGAGTTTTCTTTTTATTTTATCTCAGTTAATGTGGTGTAATTGGAAACGTGGGCAACTAGTTTGTCACTGACTTCTTTGTTACTAATTTATTACAAAGCGACCATCCTGTTTAAGGCTAAAAATATTTGTCATAGATATTATTGTGATTACAATTATATAGACACTCTCGACCTCATTTTTCGGCCGGCGTCGGTGTTACCGTCACTCACTGTATATGCATACGTATCTATATGTATGTAAATGCAAGAAAAAAATCTAGGAAAAGACTCCGACGGGCGCAATCGAACTTCGCCCTCTCAAACGTGAGTGCGAGGCGTTAACCATTGAGCCGCTGAGGAGCACGTCCTTCAACGCTCAAACGTCAAGCTATCTATATCTACCACTTACCACTGCTTCAGGGCATATCGTGGGGGGGGGGGGGGGGGGGGGCTATCGTGTTTTCAGCATTACCAGCAAGATGGCGCATTGAGCGCGCATACGTAGCAACATCGTCACGACGCGGCGGCCACGCTTTCATCTCCCATGCGCACTTTGTCCCGCAAACAGCAGGGAGTCGACGCTCAATCGCGCGTCCTTATCTGAGGTAAAGTTGATTGATTGATTTGTGGGGTTTAACGTCCCAAAACCACCATATGATTATGAGAGACGCCGTAGTGGAGGGCTCCGGAAATTTTGACCACCTGGGGTTCTTTAACGTGCACCCAAATCTGAGCACACGGGCCTCGACATTTCCGCCTCCATCGGAAATGAGGGGAAGTGCTTATGCTTTGAAGAAGGAAAAGAAAAGAAAAGTGAGCCCGGCAACTGTCTGCATCAGGGTGCGACACCTCAACAGTATCTCACAGGGGATGAGGGTAAGGCGGGATTAAAAGATAGAAGTAAAGGTGTAGAGAGGGAGAGAGAAAGAGATGCACTGAGCCAGCGAGTGAGGGCATATCGAGGGGATAGGAGAGATAGGAAAGATAGAAACACGTTCACAGGAGTCCGAGGATGGGGCACCACTTGTGAGAGCTGTTGTCGGCGTCAGGAAATGGCGTAGGGCAAGTCCAGTAGGTCAGAGCTACGCTGTCGTCGGAGGTCGGCGTCAGGAGATGACGTAGGGCCAGCCCAGTCGGCCAGAGCTACGTTGACGTCGGAAATCGCGAGGCCACAACCGGTCGGCACGGAATCCAGCAAGCGAGTCCATCCTTATCTGGCAGTAAGGAGGATTGTACGTCTTGGCTGGCGTTCAGCTTTTACCGGAACAATTCTGTTTTAGTTACCGGATACACAAAGGACACTGTAATCGTTGCACAGTCTACGTTTGCGAAAACATCGGGCTTTTCAGACACAGCGAAGTAACAACTTAGACGCTTTTATACCATAACATATACAAATCTTCAGGTGACGCTAGCTACAGCCAAAGGTTTTCTTTGTCCATGCACTGCTGAAGTTTTCAAGTCGTTTTGAAGAACTAAGCTCATTGAAGTGCACATGCTACGAGATCGTCAGATAATGCAATAACGTTATATGAAAATGTACAGCTTGCACAGACGTGTATGAATAGTGAGTTGAATCATCTTTGATGAAGTAGAAAAAAAAATGTTCTCTCTCATGGCATCAGCTAAACAAGAGACGGAATGAGAAGAAGAAACACGTGACAAGACTAGACTTCAACCGAACCATCAACTGAACATTGAAATATAAGCAGACACAAATGGGCGACTGCGTGCGCACAAGGGTGCCGCTGAACAAAGAAATAGATTGCAATGTCGATGATTGATTGATTGATTGTTTGATTGATTGATATGAGGGGTCTCACGTCCCAAAACCACCATATGATTTTGAGAGACGCCGTAGTAGAAGGCTCCGGAAATTTCGACCACCTGGGGTTCTTTAACGTGCACCCAAATCTGAGTACACGGGCCTACAACATTTCGACCTCCATCGGAAATGCAGCCGCCGCAGTCGGTATTCGAACCCGCGACTTGCGACTCAGCAGCTGAGTACCTTAGCCACTAGACCACCGCGGTGGGGCTAGATTGCAATGTCTGTGATGTCGATTTCTACCCAGACAATGAGGCTCTTTGTGAGAGAGTACCAGCGATGGAGTGCTAACACATGCATCAGCTTATTCTTAATGATGAGAGCTTTATAAACATCCCTCTCGCCCTTCGTTGCAAAGCTGTACAGCTCTGTTTTTTTTCATAATGTGGGTAACACGGCGATCTCCTGCAATGTTCGGCAAGGTGTCCGTTCTTGCCAGCGCCAGCACAACCGCTAGGTGCTCCTGCAACCCGACGTTTATACAGCGGCCAGTTTGGAATACGTAGCAACAGATGTAGAATCTGTATGCTTGTGCATCTTCGTAGTACAGCGTTTGCTGTTCAAGCGATGAGAAAAGTGTGGCTTCCTGGTTATTCTCGTGTTTAAAGCACAGCAAAAGAGACTGCAAGATCGTATGAATATAAGAGCGTTCACGATCATGAAAAAAAAAAAGAATGACTGCGTTATCCATAATTCCAGTGATAGCTGAGCAACAACTGAGCAATCGCAGCCTTAGTGCTTCATGTAAAAAATGCATTATGGAAAACAAAACAAAGCTTTTCTGAGGGGCTGCTGCTGGAACATCACATGTCAGTGACGTGAGTCTTAGTGACGAGTTATATCTTGATTAATTTGAACAAGCTTGAGTTACTTGAATTTACATCTAAAATGAAATAATTCTGCAGAATACCGTATAGGTGGAGGGCGATGCAACGAAGGGAAAAAGCATCCATTGGGTTATACAGCACAAATTTTCAGATGACCAGTAGCCGGCATCTACGTAAAAAAAAAAAACTTGGCAGCAATATCAAACTTGGTGGATTAGTCGTGCGTATTTATATTATTGGTTAGTGCTTACAAGTGGATGCATGAGACTTCTTTCGCCTTCACTATCTGCGCATACGTTGCACGTGCCCCACTGTTTTCTCTGCAAACGCAAAAAAGTGATCGTCTATGCGGGCGGCGTCAACACGCAATAACGTAATCACCAGCAACATCAGGTTATGAGGACCTTGTGACGTCACAGCTCGCCCCAACCTGGGGTGTCCTGATGACATCATCATGAGATCAGCAAATAGACCTCACACGATGGCGTCATCGCATGACATCACTACTTGGTCAAAGACAGGCCGATGCTGGAGGTAATGCAAAACCACGTCGGGCCGGAACGATTTCGGGGATCAGCGGTGAAATTGCCTGATAAGAAAAATAAAAACACGGCTTTTGTCGTGAAAGATTTCTGTCACGCGCGACAGCCGAATTTCAAGCGTACGTCCACCTCTCTTGACGTTCGCGCAGTCCACCCACCACCATGGTCTAGTGAATGTGAGCTCGACTGCCCACGCGGAGGTCAGGGGGTCGAATCCGAATTTCAATGAAGGCATGAAGGAGAAATATTCATGGGCTTAGACATAAGTGCACGTTAAAGGACACCAGATGGTCAACCTTTCAGGAGCTCACCGCGTCCCTCACGTCATATCGTGGGTTACGGACGTGAAACCCCGACAATCATTTTTTCGCGCAGGCTTGAACCGTTTGTGAGTGACCGAAATGCTCGTTCACTTATAAAACGCGTTCATACAAAGGGTATCGAATTAGGTCGGCTAAGCGTGCTTGCCTGCCCTTTTCCGGTGACCCCCAGCCAAAGTCCTGGCTGGGGCGCAGGGCCAGCACGTGAGGCCTCCGATCAGGGTCAGCTGCCCGTAGTTCACACGGCACACAGGCGGCGATACGCACGACAGGAATGCGGCCCTCGGAGACGCGGCCTGTCACGAGACAGCACCACGAAGTGCAGCGATCGCGTGCGCGGAACAAAGCGCCTCGATAGGCACTATCGCGCGAGCGCTTGTTCTTAGAAGCATTGACATGTGGGTCAGCTCTTACGACACGTTTCGGCAAGATTATCACAATCTGAGCTGCGAAAAAGAAAATACGAATATTTGAAAGCTACCCACGTGCAGATGTCGCGGGAGTACGTTTCCATTACCAATGGGTGTAAATATGCACGTCATTTCCGTGATGGAAACTAGGTTAACCAAATGACCATATTTCTTTTTTATAGTGCGATTGTTGTATTTACTGCGGCGTTCCCTAATCGATGTGCTCTCGCTGAAACTGAAAATGTTATCGACGAAAACAATAGTGTGAGCCTGTCTTTGTGAAATGGTTTATAGAATCGGGGTTTATGTGCTAAATATAAAATGTAACTAGCTGTGATGGCGTTGACGGGACCCCGAGATAATTTTGACCAGCTGCGGTTTTCAACGTGCACTATGTCCAAGTACAAAATCATTCATGCTTTTCGCCTTCTTCGAAATGAGACCGTTTTTGCCAGAACCAAACCAAATACCACGGACTTAATAGTGCAATACCTTGCCTGCTAAGCTACCTCGGCGGGTCAAAATTTGCAAACGCCTATGTATTTAGACGCCATGTAAAGAACGTCAGGTGGTCAAAAGTAATCCGACATCCAGCACCAGAATGTGCCTCTTACGATATCGAGGTTTTGGTACAGGTATTCTAGAAATTTGTTTGAACGTGACCAATGGAATGAAAATTATTGCCTTTCCCGGTTGCAACATTGCCCTGAAAGTAAAATGTGACCGCGTTATACTGGTGAAACGATAGCACGTACGTTCGTATGCAGTCTAATGACACTGCTGGGCAATCGGCTCCCTAACTGCTAAGATGCTGTAGCAGATATTGTATCATCGACGATAATCTGTGGAGTTCCAGCATGAGTGTGTATGAGATAACGACTACACAGTCACACGTGGAGTCTTACACACCACACAACGCGAGAACAATATGATATTGCTACTGTTGATGGCTCGTACGTGACGGCATGTGGAATTTTCGAATGTCTTGAGCCCGTATTGCTCATAAAGAAAGTGGTGATATTCAAGAAGGGCATTGTAAAAAGCATGAAGTTCTTGAAAATTAAAAGAAAATATATAAAACGACAATTAGATTTGCCAAACTGTCCTTGCGACAGAATGCGACGAGGGTACCGACACGGAATCGCCGATACTTCGATATTGCGCAAATCCTATGTTTTTGAAGAGAACATCTCTGCCATGGTAAACGAGGTAGAGTCTATTGTGATGTTTATCTAGCTAAAAGAAGCTACAGTTCCGCAGCAAGGATGAAGCAACAAATGCGATAGAAACAAATTAGAATGTGACACATTATAATATAATATTTCCTGCTGCTTTGCGTTCACAACCAGGATATGATTACGACAGAAACCATAGCGGAAGGCTACGGAAAATCTGAGCATCTGGTGGTCTTTAACGTTCACTGATATCACACAGTACACGGACTTCTACCATTCCGCCGCCATATAAATTCGACCAACGCAGCCGGGATGAAACCCGCGACGTCTGGGTTAGCCGCCGAGTTCTGTAACCGCTACCTCAACGCGGCGCAGAGAAAGTCACCCGAGGAACGAGAAGTAGCTCGAAACTTGCAGCGTGCTGCTCAAACACAATGAACGATGCTCTAAAGGAAAGCGCATGCATGCATTCAGTAGGCTAGCCCTAACTAACATCTGTCACAGTTGTTACTCCTTTGTGTTTGAGTAGCTTGCTGCGAGTGTCGACTATGCACAGCCCAACGTTCTGAGATACATTGTTTTAAAGAGCAGTGCATGTAGTCACCCCTTTGCGTCACGTGCCAGGCTGTGGCTTCTGACGCATTGTATACCTAGGAAGCCTACATGACCACTGTGTATACCAGCATTCCACAATCCGAGAAAGTACAGAAAGGGGCAACGTTTGTCATACCCGTCTCAAGGATAGTTTTCCTTGGAGTTGAATACTATAACCTAGAGAGGAGACTGGCGCTGCGATTATTGTACCACCATGGAATGATGGGAAGTATAGGTTTAGGATTGGATGGCGTTAGAACTGTCTACACATCCTTTTATGAAGTTCAAGTTTCGTTTGTTACGTATACTGTAGCGTGGGCAGTGGGATGGGGTGCAAAGCACTCAAGCAGTTCGAAAAGGCTGAAAGTCGCCAAGTCTCTTGGTTTTCAGCTATGTTGCAGTCAAGTTTACAGGTTGCATTTGATAGTCCTTTAAAGGAGGAGGGGGAAGTGAAGAAAAGAAAGGAATAGAATCGACCAGACGTGCGTCTGGTTTGCTACCCTGCACTAGGAGAAGTGTGAGAGGTTTAAAGAAAAGAAAGAAAGGAGAGGCAAAAGAGCACCGTCAGGGTACATGTGCGCCTGTTCATTGCACGCTCACAAGCGGTCACTTATTCTGGTCGACTTTTAAAAAATGACAGCATATTCACAAGGGGAATGAAGACGAGTGGGGCGAGGCACAGACGAATGGACACCCGAACGAACGGATGGATGAACACACGGGCGGAAGCAGAAAATCACGGACGAATTGATGGACGCTCTACCCCACTCATCATCATTCATTCCATGGATATGCTGTGACACCGTTTTTATAGACATGCAATGCAATGCAATCGCTGCTATGACGACTACGACTACACGGGACATACGACCCACGGCGCAAGGAACTTCGCCCCTAAAAACCTAACAATGACTGCGTCGCTTTGCACTCGCCACGGGGGTCTTGTGGCCAAGGCTTTCGGCCGCTGACCTGCAGGTCGCAGGATCGAATCTCGGCCGCGGCGGGCGCATTAGCGATGGAGGCAAAATGATGTATACCCATGTGCTTGCATTTAAGGGCACGCTAAAGAACTCCAGGTGGTCGATATTTCCGGAGCTCTTCACTACGGCGTCTCTCATAATCATATGGTGGTTCTGGGATAGTAAACCCACAAAAATAAATAGTAATGCGTCGCTTTGCTAGCCTGCGACGCGTAGAGCCATGGTCCGAGGATATTATCTTCAAAAAAAAAACTTCTCTCATCTATTTCGTTTCGTGTAGAATGTTGAGTTCGCTCGCAAAACAATCCCAGGAACACCGTATGTGTTTTATTGCCTGCCCACTATCACACGAGTCCCATCTGGATGTATCTGCCTTTCCTGTGCGAAAAGAGTATGCCTTTGTGAGAGCTACTCCTAACCGCAGAATCACCGTAAAGTTGCGTCTCGACGTGAGAGGCCCGATATAACTTAAAGCTTTGCCGATGGGTCCAATTTATGTATGCGGTGGTTACCGCCTAAATAAATTGGCTGAGGTGGTGGTTACCGCCTCAGCCAAGTTACCGATATTGTGTCAGCAAACGAAGGAAGGCCCCTTGCATCATTGCTTATCAACAAGAGTATTTTGATCATCTGGGTGTTCTCATCGGCAGACCGGGCAGCATCATCAGCAAGGATGTTACCGACAAAGCCATAATGTCGCCATAATTCGACGTATCGTATTATGTATCGTATTACGTATCGAATTATGGCTACATAATTCGACGTATCGAATTATGTAGCCATAATTCGACGTATCGATGATTCAGTGGATCAACTGTGGCATGCGCGTTATTTCCCGTCAATGGATTTAAGGATTGGGTATTGGAAGATAAAAGTAAACGAAAGAGATCGAAAAAAAAAACAGCTTTCGTGACACCTGATTGCCTTTTTGAGCTTAATGTACTTCCAGTAGGCTTGTGCTCATGCTCAACACCGGCAACATTTCAGCGGCTTATGAACACCGTACTATCAGACCTCAAGTGGCAGACATGCTTAGTATGTTTAGACGACGTAATCATATTTTTTGCGACGTGCGACGCCTTCTTTGAATTCCATGTCTGGTCTCACCAAGGACATTATGTGACAGCACTAAGTCAGTGTTTTGGAGGCCACGGGACGGCTTTAAGCTCTCCCATAGTAGAGTACACTGTACTCTAAATCGTTACCCCCTTTTTCTAACCCCCTCCCCCATTCGAAGAACACGTCAACTGACTGTTCCCAGTGTTTCAAGCTATCCGCACCGCTGGACTAACACCAGCCAGAAAAATGCCACTTTGGCTTCGAAGAGTCTTCTGTTCCTGGGGCATCTTGTCAGCAGAGAAGATGTGTGCTTGATCCTGAAAAAATAGCTGCCGTTACAAATTTTACAGCGCCATCTTACAAAAAAAGTTTGAGTACTGCGTGCTCACTACCGACGTTTCATTGAGAACTTCTCACGTATTGCCTCGGCGTTGACCTGCTTTACCAGAGAAGACGTGGCATTCGTATGGAATGACGAACAGAAAAAGCATTCAACAAGCTGCGGTAAGGCCTGCAAAAATCACTAGTCCTCAGACACTTTGATGACGCCATGACAACAGTGCACACAGACGTTAGTAATGTCAGCTTAAGAGCTGTACTCGAGCGGTGACAGGGTGGCGCCGAACGAGTAATCACTTACGCGAGCAGGGCCCTTTCACGCACGGAAGAGGATTAATACACCACTGGAAAAGAGTGTCTTGCAGTGGTGTCAGCGGTTATAAACTTTCACCGATCTCTATGGTCGTCCTTTTGATGTTGTCATCGACCATCACCCCTCTGTTGGATGACGAATTTAAGAGACCCATCAGAACGGTTGGTGCTTGAGTCTGAAGCCTCAAGTATTCGACATGACCATCGTCTACAGATCAGGGAAGCGACGTTCAGACGCCGATTGCCTTTTTCGTGAGCCATATGAACGTGCGATTACAGAAGATCATGACGCAGCATTTGCAGAGTCGTAAACATGGCTACTGTCGCACAGCTGCAACGAGACAACCCGGAACTGCAGCCCATGATTTGTTTTTTTTTTGGAGTGTCACACTTCAACTATATCGATACTGTTTGCGAGAGGGCTATTGTCATTTTGCTTTCGCAACGACATCCTGTATAAGGTGAACTTCACACCGAGCGGAAACGACTAATTTCTTGTCGTCCCATCACCCTAGGGAGCGAAGCTTGACACGCATGTGACGATGAACCGACATCCGGCGACTTGGGTTACACACGTACGCTGTGCAGAGTGTGGCAGAAATACCACTGGTGAAAACTGAGGGCGACCGTTCAACACCACGTTCGGATGTACATTGACTGACACAGCAGGAAAGTTCCGTCTGTAAAACTGGCACGCCTCCTCTATCCTATTGACGTACCTGTTACTCCATTCACGCAAGTCGGAATGGATCTTCTGGGCCCATTTGCAACCTGATCGGCAGGTTGCAGGTGGATAATAGAAGCCACAGACTACCTCACTAGCTATGCCGAAACCAAGGCTGTGGAGAGGGTCACGGCAAGTGAAGCAGCCCAATTTTTTTGCAGAGATTGGGGCGCAGAGACATGGTGCTTCATGAGTGTTAATAACTGGCAGGAGAACTGCATTCAAAGCCGAACTATTACAGAGAGTTTTAAGACATAGTGGCACATCTCACTGGTGAACAACGGCGTATCATCCGCAAACAAATTGTCTCACGGAAAGTCTCAACAAGACACTTGAGGATATGCTCTGCATGTACATCGATGTGGAGCATAAAAAAAAAAACTGAGATGAGATTTTGCCGTATGGCACGTTCGTCTACAACACGGCGCATTAAGAAACAACAAGAAACAACAAAAACGACGCCATTCCGTCTTTTTCATGGTCGGCAAGTCCCCACTATCCTCGATGTTATGCTGCAGCACCAGTACAAAGACACCGAAACAGATGCTGATTATATCACTCAGCTTCCTGAAGAAGCCAGACAACTTGCGTGCTATGGATTAGTCGCCAGTAGGACTGCAATTCGAGACGGTATAATCTTCGTCATCGAGCTGTCTCATACAAACTAGGAGAGAAACTTTGGGTCTAAACTCTAATTCGGTGTCGTGGCCTCTCAGAAAAATTGGCCCAGTACCTTCATGTAATCTGCAAATGTCGTCGAAAGACGATAGTCTTGCGTGTGGAGACAGTGAACAAGCATTTATTTAATGTTCTGCGCAAGACAATCGGTGAATAGTATTCCGGAGGCACTGCGTTAGAGTGCCTCGAGCGTGCATCGGAGGCGAACGAGCGCATGAAGTCACGTCAAGCGTGAGACATGAGCGCCATCTGGCAGTTTTTTTGGAAAACAAAGTGCGTGGCCCTGAGACGGGTGCGCGCCCGTCTCAGAGGTGAAAAGGTGTAGAACGCAAGGAGACGGGTAGATGCCACCACCGTGTCGTCTTAGCAAAGCGTTGAAAACAATCGCTTCTTCGTACAAGTGTTGCATGGTCAGCGCAGCGTTAAAAGCGCTACGGTCCTTAGAATTACTCATGTATGCCTTTTCTAGTAAAAGATGAACATGCAGAATATATACGTGTTGTTATGGTGCCTCAGATATGCGCAATAATTGCTTTTTAATTGACAATCGCACACGTATGAACGCTGATTCTTGAGCAACATTGGTGGGCGCTTCAGATGGGGTCGGCCGTTTGGGGTATCGGCTGGTGCTGTTTAATGTACCCGGTTCGCGGTAACGGTGGACAAACAGACAATTGTACAGACAGACAGACAGACAGACAGACAGACAGACAGACAGACAGACAGACAGACAGACAGGCAGGCAGGCAGGCAGGCAGGCAGGCAGGCAGGCAGGCAGGCAGGCAGGCAGGCAGGCAGGCAGGCAAAGAGACAGACAGATAGACCAAAGTCTTTGCGTCGAAGGTCCCTAAGAAAGACTATTGTTTTTAAAACTGCTAAGACGGTACTTCGGGCCGTATAGAGTTCTGCGACGACTCAGTGACATTAACTATGAAGTTGTTCGTGACAGTGCGCAATGCTCAAGGCGTCAAAAGAATTATAGAGTCTGATGGCGCTAACGGAGCTGCACTCAGACAGATCACTGCCAAGACGGAAAGCGCTCTCGGCCTCATCCGGAGAATCACCAACAGACACCGGGGAATCAAGGAAGACAATCCCATCCGTATCATAGATACGTTTGTGCTCTGCCACCTTTCGTACTTGGCCGCCATGCCTCATTGGCCTGTTGTAGAGAGGAGTAAGCTCAATTCTCTCATAAGAAAGGTCTTCAATCTCACCCTCGGTTTGCCTGTAAGCACTCGGATTGAAAATATTTTCAAGCTCGGTGTTCACAATAAACTCGAAGAGATAATTGAGGCGCAAGAGAGCGCTCACAGCTGCTCAGACTTTCCAAAACCAAATCGGGCCGCAAGATACTCGACGATTTGGGCCTCAACTCTATTGACCAGTGCCCCGATTCCATGCAGATTCCTAGAAATATCAGGTCTCAACTGCGCATCGCACCCATTCCCCGCAGTATGCACCCTGCGCGCAACGTCGGTCGACGTAGAGCCAGGGGCAGAGCTATGGTCGAGCACGTCCGTAGCAACTCCACTGATGCAAACTTTGTGGATGCGGCGCCATATGTCCTACAACAGGCATTCGCTGTTTCCATCGTCGATTCAAATTGAAGGCTCACTTGCTCCACCACGGTACGCACATCGAAGCCCGTGATAGCCGAACAGGTTGTAATCGCGCTGGCTGTGCTAGATAGTCGCAGAGGGTCAATATACAGCGACTCCAAGGCGGCTATCAAAGCCTACGAAACAGCGATGGTAGCCCCTCAGGCCCTCCGCATTCTCCAAAGTGTTAAGAGTATCACGCCCCATTCTCTCACTTGGTTTTGGTTTCCCGCTCCCCTGGGGTACACTGAGGGCTCTACCTCTAACCCTAACAAAGCTGCACACGAGGCTGCGCGTGGACTCACTGAGCGTGCCGCCTCCGCAGTCCCTCTGCCTCGCTGGAAACCCTTACTGACGTTCAATGAAATAACAAAACACTTCTATCTGTCAAGGCGGGTATTCCCTTTCCCACACCCTGCCTTGTGCAGGGCGCATGTAGTTACCCTTAGACTACTGCATGCCAGTGCTTATCCTAACCCTGCGGTTCTTCATGCCATGTACCCTGAGCGGTATCCAAGTGCGGGTTGCCCCGCCTTTGGACTGTTAGCAACATTCCACCATGTGTTGTGGGAATGTGAAGTCATCGGCTCCGCCTTCAGCGAGGACAGGTGGGCGGCACTCTTACGCAGCCCCGAGCTTAACGATCAAACCCTGGCCGTCCAAAGTGCCCGTGAACGGGCCGCCAAGCTCGGCTTGACGGTCCCTACGTGGGATTAGCCGGGTGGCGCGGGGTGTTCCCTGCGTCTTCTCAGGACCGAAATAAAGTTTTAATCAAGCAATCAAGGGAATACGCCAGAAGTTGTGCACGTGGTTCGAATGAAGCCTTATTTGTCTGAATGAACTCATGCGTTGTTACCGAGTACGAACTGCTTCAGGACGATGCTTTCTTGGATGGGAGGCTATTTTCACGACTAAAAGCCGGGAAAGATGGCAGAGGACGATGAAGTAACGAGCATGGGCAGCAACCATGGTTCCTCCGAGGAAGACGACGTTGAAGGGGCTTCTCTTTTTGTTCTGTTAATACAGACCTTGCTTTTCCTGGTCACACCATCGCCCTGTGTTGTGTTCTTTCCGCATTGTGACAATAGTGTATAGGGGCAAGCGGTATATATAGATAGCTCGCCGTTAGTATCTCGCATGATCGAATGATGCATGGCACATAGTGTAGTTTCTAATGTGACGCAGCTGCAGAGTGAGGGCCGCATCGTCCACGTGTGTTCAAGTCCCTGGTTGCGCCTTAGTGAAAATTTGCCTTCGTGGCTTTAATACATACATACATACATACATACATACATACATACATACATACATACATACATACATACATACATACATAATACATACATACATACATACATACATACATACATACATACATACATACATACATACATACATACATACATACATACATACATACATACATACATACATACATACATACATACATACATACATACAAATACTGGACATGGCGTTGGCGGAGATGGCAGAAGCCCACCGAGCATTCCTATGTAATTCCTATCTCAATATAAGAACAGGTAGGTTGAAATGGAAATGAACTAAAAATAACCACAGCAGTGTTCTATCTACCTACCATGCCTCCAACTTCCATTGCACACTCCGTAATGATACTCATCAGATTATCATTCATTACGTCGATGCTAAGGCCAGTTTCCTCGATAACAACACAGTATCTGTTCTAAAGCGAGACTCTGAATTCCTGTACCTTCACTCTCAGTGCGAGCTCATTGATTGGATTCTGTCGTACCAGTTTCTGTCGTTCCATCTTGAAGTCTAGCTGAATTCGAGACCTTACCATTCTATGGTCACTGCAACGTACCTTTCAAGCACTTCCACATCTTGCAAAATTTCTGGGTCTGCACTCGGTGTAAAGTGAATTTCGTTCTCAATTTCACCATTATGGCTCTTCCTTGTCCACTTACGTCCCACTCGTATTCGGCAGAAGGTATTCGAGATCCATAAAATTTTGCGTTCTGCGAATCCTACGAATAACTCCCCTCTGGCATTTCTCGTACCGATGCCATAGTTCCCCACTGCCTGGTGTCCAGCCTGCTTCTTCCCTACCTTGGCATTGAAGTCGCCGTCAGTATAGTATACTGTGTTGTTTCCTTACTCATTGCCGATTCCACGTCTTCATAGAAGTTTTCAACTAACACGTCATCATGGCTAGATGTAGGCGCGCAAACCTGTACCACCTTGAACTTCTACCTCTTATGGAGTGTAATTACAATACCTCGCACCCTTTCATTAATGCTGTAGTATTCCTCTATGTTACCAGCTATATTTCTGTAGATAAGGAACCCCACCCCAGTTCTTCTCTGTCAGCCAAGCCACTATAACAGACGACATGCCCATTCTATAACAGACGACATGCCCATTCTGTAGCGCTGTATAGGCCTCACTTGTCCTCCTAACCTCACTGAGCCCTATTACGTTTATCCCATTTAACACTCTCTAGCTCCTCGAATAGCACAACTAAACTTGCTTCCTCAAATAAAGTTCTAGCGTAAAACGTTGCCCATTTCAATTTCTAATAGTGGCCTGTCCGGACCCAGAGATATTTAGCACCCTGTACTGGTGTCGCAGATCTGACCGCCGCCACGGCCAGTTGCTTCGCAGCCATTGGGAACTGAAGGCTAAGGGTTAATTGGTGTATTCATAAGAAGTGGAGCACATTCGGCAAATATTCCCGAATCATGACTAGTGGACTGCCACTATCCCTCAAGAGGAAAGTATATAACAGTTGAACTTTGCCGGTACTTACCTACGGAGCCAAAACCAGGAGGCTTAAAAAGAGGGTTCTGCTTAAATTGAGGACGAGGCAGCCATCGATGAAAAGGAAATGGTAAGTGTAACCTTAAGAGACAAGAAGAGAGAAGAGTGGGTCAGGGGACAAACTGGGGTTAGGGATATCATATATAGTTATAGGTTACGAAAAGGCGTTTGATTAAGTAGAAATATCAGCAGTCATGCAGACACTGCGAAATCAGGGCGTCGATGAGGTATATATAAACATCCTGGAAGAAATCTACAAGGGATCAACTGCTGCCATATTGCTTCATAAAGAAAGCAACAGAATGCCAATCAAGAAGGATGTAAAGCAGGGGGATACAATCTCGCCAATGCTATTTACCGCGTGCGCACAGAAGGTTTTCAATGGCCTAGAATGGGAACAGTTAGGGTAAACGTTAATGGAGGTTACCTTAGTAACTTGCGCTTAACCGATGACATTGCATTGCTGAGTAACCCAAAGGACGAATTGCAACTCATGACTACAGAGTTGGACAAGGAGAGCAGAAAGATGGGTCTTAAACAAAAGTAGTGTACAACGACCTCGGAAGAGAGCAGTGCTTCGAGATAGGTAATAGTGCACTTCAAGTTTTAAAGGACTATGTCTACTTAGGGCAGGTAATAACCGCGGAGCCGAACCGTGAGATTGAAGTAACTAGAAGAATAAGAATGGGGTGGATTAAGTTTGGCAAGCACTCTCAAGTCAAGACAGGTAGATTGCCACTATCCCTCAAGAGGAAGGTATATAACAGCTGCATCTTGCCGGTACTTAGCTATGAAGCAGAAACCTGGAGACTTACAACTAGGATTCAGCGTCGGATAAATAAACTCGAGTCACAACGTTGGACTGCTTTTTGTGAGTCGCTTGACCCACGGAAACCTTTATCCATATTGTGGAAGACGGTACGAGGTCCCCGCACAAAACTCACTCAGTGGTCACCAATCAGGGCTCTCACTTTCTGAACAGAGACGTGGCATTGACGTGGCAGAAGAGTTCTGCGCCAGAGAATCTGGGCAACTTGCAGTGCCCAATAGCCTGTCGTCCTCAACCAACTGTCCACAAACACTGAATTCCCGCATGGATATCTGTTTTTCCCCCATTGAACTCAGAGCGGCACTAGCTTTGTGCTGACGCACGTCGGCACCAGGGCCCGATAGAATTTCTTATAGGACCCCGCGAGAATCCTGCTCCTGCAGTTGTACAACAAATCCTGTCAAGATGAAACGCTCCTGACAAGCTGGAAGACAAGTCGCCTAGTTCCACTTCTGAAGCCAGGAAAGTGACCGTTGGAGCTCTCATCTTAACGGCCGATCGCATTGGCCAGTTGTGTACGCATTGTTATGGAGAAGATGATCTCGGGACACCTGGAGTGGTACTTGGAGTGCAACTTCATCTACCCAGATGCCATGGCGGGATTTTGGCGTGGTCGATCATCGATCGAAAACGTAGTCGACCTGGTAACTTATGTGCAACACGAGAAAGGCCGTAAGCGTCTCTGCGCATCTTTGTTCCTAGACGTCAAAGGGGCGTATGCCAACATTACGCATGAAGCTGTTCTCACCGCTCTCGAAGATGTAGGAGTGAGTAGGTGGTCGGATGTATCGCTGGATACGTAGTTATCTGTCAATACGATCCTTCTTTGTGAGCACTCAAGACGGTCAAACCTCTCCACATTGCAGCCACCGTGGCGTCCCCCAATGAGGTGAACTCAGCCCTGTGCTGTTCAATCTTACGCAAATTGCTCTCACTGAGCATCTGCCAAGCACAGTCAGGCTATGAGTGTACGCAGATGATATCTGCATTTGGGCATCGGCTTTAACACGCCTGCAGTTGCAAGGGCGAATTCAGAAAGGTGCCACTGAAACATTACGTTACCTCCGAAATCGAAGCTTGGTAATTTCTTCTGAGAAATGCACCCACGTAGCTTTTACACGAAAGCCTATGGATAAGTACACTATAAGCATCAATGGTCAAACTCTACCATACTTTCGATCACACAAGTTTTGGGCGTCATAATTGACAGGAATCTATCATGGAGCGATCACATTTCGTACATGAAGAAACGGTTAATAGACATCGGTAATATACTGAAGTTCTTTGCAGGGAAGACTTGGGGAATGTCTCCCAGTGCAATGATACAGCTGTACAGGCCACTTTTTCAGTTTCCTGCCGTACAGCTTACCGGCATTGACCAATGCTAGCAAAACAAGCCCTCGAACACTACATAGTGTTCAGTCCCAGGCACTCCGGATTCGCCTTAGTTTGCCTCATAGTGCAACGACAATGGCTACTATAGCAATTACTGGTGACCACCTCATAACGTCACATATCGACGTTGAGGAACTCAGGACACATATAAGGCATATTGATCGGACACCCTGCCGCCACCTAACCTTTTTACCAGCATACATGCCACGTTCGTCATTTTGCCAAACAGTAACCACATATCGCCATTCTTTACCGACATGTTTCACACCCGCCGCCACGCCTTCGACTCCTCTTTGGTGCCTGACTCAGGCTAACAACAGGCTAACTATACCTGGCATCCAGAAAAAAGCAGATATGTCGACACCTGCTCTTAGGCAGCTTGAACTGCTCTTGTTATACGAGACGTATCAAGGCTGTATACACGTATACACTGACGGCTCTGTTTTACAGAAGAGTTATACGGCATCATTTGTTATACCAATAAAAGACACGACAAGAAAATTTAAGACCTCCCACCTTACGACATCAACAGGAGCAGAGCTCACATCTCTTCGTGCCGCCTTGCGATTCATCAGCGATCAACAACCACAAAAATAGACAATTTTGAGTGACTCAAAGGTGGCATTGCAATCCCTTCTATCACCTTTACGCCACGGCCCGTACGAACAGCTGGTATTACAGATTGCAGAAAAAACTTATAAATACATTGAGAAAGGACATAAAATAGCCTTTCAATGGCTTCCAAGTCATTTTGGAATTATTGGCAATGAACGGGCCGATCGAGCTGCCCATTCTGCCCAAACTGAAAGAGATCAAATATCAATTCCGCTCCCTAGAGCTGGCGCTGCACGGAAACTCCGCAAGCTTGCTCGCAAGCGCACCACGTCACAATGAAACGAGTCACATTTCATCCATGCACGGTTATGTACCTTAGACCCAACTCTCAATCTTCGGATTCCTCCGGAATTACGCCGACGAGACGCTGCTATGCTGTGCAGATTATGGTTGGGCGTCGCATTTACCAATGCGTACGCGTGCCGCATAGGAATGGCTGACACTGCTGCATGCGACCATTGCGGCAGTGACGAAACAACTTGGCACATTCTGTGTGAATGCCCACAATACTGCACGCAGGGACAGTCACTCTGCAATGCACTAGATGAACTGGACAACCAGACTCTTTCGGAAGAAAGAATCCTGCGCTGCCGACAGGACTTTATGTCGCAGAAGAAGGCTGCGAAGGCGCTCCTGCGCTACTTGCGTTCAACCGGCCTGTCCAAACGACTGCGATCGGAACTCCCTGAATGTGTGTGCATGTGAATTTCTTTCCTAATTTATCTTACATCTCTCTATTTCTATCGTCTTTCTGACCCTTTTGTCCACCCCCATGGACAAAAGCTAGCTCTTCTAGATTAACCTCCCTGTCTCTTCCTTCTATTTATTTCTCTCTCTCTCTCTCTCTCTCTTAGCTTAAATTGAGGATGACGCAGCGAGCAATGTAAAGAAAAATGGTAGGTGTAACTTTAAGAGACAAGAAGAGAGCAAAGCGGATTAGGGAACAAACGGGGGTTAAGGATATCATAATTGAAATCAAGAAGATGAAATGGACATGGGCCGGGCATGTAGCGCGTAGACAGGATAACCGCTGGTTATTAAGGGTAACTAACTGGACTCCCAGAGAAGACAAGCGGGTTATGGGCAGACAGAAGGATAGGTGGGCAGATGAGATTAAGAAGTTTGCGGGTATAAATTGGCAGCAGCAAGCACAGAACCGAGTTGATTGGCGGAACATAGGAGATGCTTTTGTCCTGCAGTGAACCTATTCAGGCTGCTGCTGGTGCTGCTGCTGCTGGTGCTGCTGATGATGATATAGCTAACCTCAAGAAGAAGAAATATACATGGGTTGGGCACGTAGCGAGTAGGAAGTATAACCGTTGGTGATTTGGATAATTGAGTTCATTCTCAGAGCAGGCAAGCGGGTAAAGAGGAGACAAAAAGTAAGGTGTGCAAATGACATTAGCAAGCTTGCAGGTATAAACTGGCAGCAGCAAGCACAGGACCGAGTTGACTGGTGGGACATAAAGGAGGCCTTTGTCCCTTAGCAGGCGTAGTCCGGCTGATGATGACGATGAACCGCAGCAGCGTTGAGAAGAGACGCTGTAAGAAAACTTGACTACTGGTTCTATTGCAACGCTGCTTAAGCTGATCTCTCGAACTATCACTGCGGTTTCTAGTTGACCCTTTCATGCACGGATTAGCTTCAGCTACCACGTGATCTCTGCTGTTACGATAAAATATCAAAGACTCATTTGTATTTTTCCTTGTACGTAATTTGGATGAGTGACACTTAAACGGTTGACAGCTGAAGGTTGGTATCTTCGCGCTTTGATGACCTTCTTCCCTGTACTATGCTTTATCACCCGGATCCATCTAAGTTCGCGTATCAGTGTGCCATTTTTCAAAACTGGCGACGTTTTACCGTTCGGACTTGCGCATATCACCTATGTGTTCTGCTGAACAATAAAAACCGAAGCATTCCTTAACTCAATACAGTCTTCTTTAGCTTTAAAATCTGGTCTTCAAACAGGGCGGTTTCCAAGCAGGTCCACGTCCACACAGGCAGTTTATTTATTTGAAGGGCTTTAGTGTGTGTTTTCTGGACCTTATTAAACTGTGGCTATTCCCTGTATTTTAGAGTCGCTGATTTGAAGCAAGCGTCAACTGAGAGATGAATAAGGACCGTAGGAGACAGAAAGCATGTGTGCATTTATTAAAAGAAAATGGTGGGCTCGACCAGAGCGAGGAAATGGGTGGGCGCACTTCAGATAAAGCAAAGAAGAATCGAGAGCCACACGTAACATGCGAATGCGCGACACGAAAAACCGAGACACTCGTAAAAGCACCTGCTTCCACGCCGAGATTCCGTAGTGAGCAGGTGTCACAGCTCAGAAACTATCTTTATTAGAAAAGATCTTTAAGCTCTATTGTTGGCCTTTAGCCAAACGTAGGTTACCGTAAAATTATATTTGATGTTAGTGCAGGGTAAGGACACGGACTAAAGAAGGCACATTCGAGACACCACACCACTAACTTTACCAACCAATTAAGCCCTTATCCCCACCCTCATTTAGCCAAGGAACGTTAGTCACTGAGTGTTAAGAAAAGTGAAAACAAAAGTAGCGTCAAATATAAATACTAGGACGGAACAACGAAGTGCATATCACGGATTAACGAAACGTTTCATCAGTCAGATTTCTAGCAACATTGCGCAAGCAAGACAAAAGCGAGACGTATTACCGGCAACTTAGGTGTATATCTATTTACGAGAATATGTGCTGACGGGTTTACTCTTCGGGCATTGGATTGCGTTGACACGCGTAATAAAAAAGCGCTGCCCGGTCACATTTCTTCTCGCTCTTTTGTAGAGAAAGCTCGGCATTGCCAAAAAGTTAGAGTGGATACAGTGACCAGCCGAACGCACCATCACACTTCACAGATCAGATGCACAAAGATAGCTTCCAAGTTCATGCGAAGCAGTTGCGTTCTGCAAGCACTTTCAGCGTTTATATCTATCTATCTATCTATCTATCTATCTATCTATCTATCTATCTATCTATCTATCTATCTATCTATCTATCTATCTATCTATCTATCTATCTATCTATCTATCTATCTATCCACCCACGTAGGGGCGCTCTCATGATCACCCCCTTAACTTGAGTATACCAAAATTAGTAGCCCCGCCGCGGTGATATAGTGGCTAAGGTACTCGGCTGCTTACCCGCAAGTCGCGGTATCGAATCCCAGCTGTGGCGGCTGCATTTTTGATGGAGGCGAAAATGATGTAGGCCAGTGTTCTCAGCTTTGGGTGCACGTTAAAGAATCCCTGGCTGTTGAAACTTCCGGAGCCATCCACTACATCATCTCTCATAATCATGTGGTGCTTTTGGGACGTTAAAACCCCCATATCAATCAACTAAATTCAGTATGGGAGGGTAAGATGGTTTGAGGAACATGACTCGCTGGTCATGAAATCCATAATGTCACAATCCCGTCACGTACATTGTCAAACATTTTCCGCCAAACATTCGCACATGCCCGCGAGCGGGTATCTGTTATTAGTATGTGGGTATGTGCCACAAGCGACTGACACTTCATATCTACCAACGAACCACGAGAACACGCACGAGTAATTTTAACGCGTAAACATTAAGACAAAGCTGACATCAGCTGCATTGACCCGATGAATGTAAAAATAAAAATGTCAGGGTCCGAGTTGGAATCGAACCCCAGCATTCTGCATGGCAACCAAGTATTCGATCGCAGAGCCACGCCAAGTCTCGCAACTGTTTTTCAAGTAGATCGTAATGTTCGTGAAGCGTCAATTTGATGACTATTCAAACATATAAACATTACATATCTGCTCCTACGATGCAGGTGTCACGTCAGGTTAAGATGAACTGGTTAAGCGCAATGCACTGAAAGTGACTGACCGTTTATAACAACCAAGAAACGGCGAGAACAGGCATTGGTAAATATAATTTGTGAGCGTTAAGAAAATCAGTGCAGCACCACGAAGTGAATGACGATAAGTGGACGAAGCTATCGGTCCCAAAGTCCATAATGTCTACGTTGAAGTCACTGACTAATATAAAGGACCGACAGATGGACGGATGGATGGATGCGCAGACGGATGTACAGACAGATGCACAGACGGACGCACAGACGGACGGATAGGTGGACATGGGACATGTGCACGGACGGAGGGATGGATAAACATATGGACGGATAAACGGACAGACAGGCAGCATGGGGCATTGTTACGTTTGGCCCGGCGATTCGTCTGGGCAGACGCCATTGTGCATAAGCCGGTCTACTGAGGAGGTTCTCAGCCCCTTCGACGCCTAGTCTGCCAGACGCTGTCGAAGATTTCGGCAATTAGCCAGACCATGCGGCAACCAAAGGCGAGTTCCTGACTTTCAAATGTGGACCCTTTCGTCGTCCCTTCGAGCAGCAGCGGTGCCTGATGACCTCGGCGACTCTTCTGGCGAGGGGGAAGCTGTTGTGACCGGCGCCAGAGCTGGCGGGGGAGCGGCGCTCCTTTTAATTCTCAATAGAGTAGCCGACCGGCCGGCTACTTATGCCCGCCCGGCATTGTCCCTGCTAGCCGGAGGACCGGACGTCGTGTCGCCACGGCGCCTTAAACCGTTCGAGAAAGGACAACAAAGACAGCATCTTCCTTGGAAGAGACCGTGGCGGCCGCCACAAATTGCCCCGCTAATTGAGCGAACAAGTCAGCGGACCCTTTGATGTATGCTGTCAGGAGCTTGGGACCTCTCGACTAGCGGCACACACACGACGAGGAAGAGCCTTGCTGGTGCCACCGTGCAGTGCAGTGACCACGACTCGAGATTGGACGTTCACGTGGACCATGCATGCTCGTCCCCCCTCACCTGTTGTGTGTGTGTGATTGGTGTTCCACTCGTAAAGGAGGAGCCCGACAGGGCTTAAAACGACGCCGCAGAGTGCTGGACGTTGCTCTGAACCATGTAACGGTTCAACCACCACGCTCGTGGTTTGGGAAACCACTAGCCTTTCTTTGCTGTAAATACGTGTAAATAGTGCCATAATCCTGTTTATTTTCGTATCCTCTTCTTGTCAGCGTTCGTTTCCTCCACCCGGTTACACCACGCTACCACAAGAGACCGGGTAGACCCCATTCGCAACAACTCGTGGCAGCGGTGGGATGCCATCAGCAACTTCCTCCTGCGACTTTTACAGCGTTCACACGAATGGACGAACAGGTGGACGTATGCACGGATGCACGGACGTGCAGACAGATGATTGGACGGACAGATGCATGGACGGGTGGATGTACGTGCAGACAGATGGACTGAATGACACATGCCTAGATGGATGGACAGACGGACGGCGTGGGTGATCATGTATTGTGCTGCGGTGTAGTTCATTACACATAATTCGGTTGTTTGGACATAATTTTTCGTGTCCTTGTAGTGCAGGTGTTGAGTTTAGGTTTGTGTTTTGTGGGGCGTGATGAACGCCAACTAGGTCGGTGCTAAAAACCTTCGTCGCTAAACGCTGGCATTGACAGTGTCGACCCAACTAACACATAGAATATCATATATTCAAAGCAAGAATTGAATACAAGCATTCTGCATGACAATAAAGTATTCGACAACAGAGTCCCGCCATATCTCGTAACTGCTTTTGAAGTAGACCGTAAGGTTCGTTAGACGTCAGGTCTGGCTATCCAGTTCTGTATAAACAGCTCATATGTACTCCTATCATACAGCCTTCACGTCAGGCTCATGACAATAGTAATAGGACAGCATCCACTGAAGCTCATTTATCTAGCAGTGTCCAGGACCGCCATCATCACTGGCACAAGCGCTACATAACAACCAGCCACTTCTGTTGTTGCTAATACCTATGTTGCAGTTGGCATCGTCACGCAACCGTAAACATGCGACTGTTTAATATGTGTCTGTGCTTGCAACATTTGTACATATCATTATCGTGATTTCGAAATGGTTCGCTGAATAAAAAAAATTACAACATAGTCAACGTCCTTCCGTATGCTTCCCATAACAGCAATTCCCAAGATCTGCCACACAGTGATCTGCCATATTTTTTTTCATTCTTTCGGCAACTGCAAGAAGTACACTTGCAGTGTACTTCTTGCAGTGTACCTCTTGAACAAGAAGCCTGTCTTTTTGTGAAATAATCTTTAAAAATAGATGCATTAGCTCCTGCAGACATAGTAAATAATGATTGATATCAAAGGAAATTTTCTTGTAGCCTGCATTGGTTATCTGATAATCTTTGGTATTGAGGTATGTTTAGTAGGGAAGCATTCATCATGCCATTCCTCGTCATTCTTTGGAGAAGCGTGGTGTCCGCTACACACGTGGAATAAATTTGTGCAACTTTTTGGTTCTCTGGCTGACGACGATGAGGAATTAAGTTTCAAGATGCAACCTCCATCATTCTAAAACTTCACATTATTTTATAAACCACTCAATTCTTGGCCAATCACCCGCAGTGGGTAGGCACCAAGGACAATAGGTGAACAAGAACAAGAACATTTTGTAATGTGTTGGATAATTTGACGACCCATTGTTACCGAGATCACATTGTATGACACCTCGTTGTTCCCTTGCTGTTCTAAAACGCCTTGTTACTCACATTAGCGAGATTTCTTTTCCTGAGAAGAAGCCTGCCTAGGGTCAGTTTGCAGCGAAGATTCATGCACATGTGTGGCTCAGTGGTCGAATACTGGGCTGGCATGCAGTGGTCTCAAAACTCACTGTGTCATTGTGTTTTTATTCATTTCTTCTTTGCTTTCATGCGATAGTGGTTACAGACATGGGCAGCGCCGGTGGCGCACCTGACCCTCGTTGTGATCTCACTACAGCTTTCGCTGTAAAGAAAATTTGACAAACTTTCCACTTGATCGTACAGTGACCTTCTGCGTGCCAAAACGTTACATGTTCATGAATGTGACGTCAATTTATTTCTTCCGTTTCACTTGCTCCAGGGCACTCAACCAACTTCACGTCAGCCTCGTTACGAATGCCATGTCTTAATTTCTCTCGAAACAGCTGGCGTCGCATCCATGGGTGCCGAAAGGTATGGCGGAATGGTGTATCGCCAAGTGTATCCTTGAAACGAAACAAAGCAACAAACGCATACCGAGTTATTCGGGGCTTTCCCGGAGGTTTCCTTCAAAAAATTCTGTTTCTCGGCCTCGGAGGTCGTGTGCTGACGTGCGGGAAGAATTTCCCGGAGATGCACCGTCGGGTGCGACTGACGCATTTGGCGCGACTTCAAGATCGCCGATGCTGCAAGTAGCGTTGTGAAAAAGAACGGAAGGACTGCTCCATCCACCTCCCTTCCGACGAAGATGTTGAAGCTTAGCTGAAACATTTGTTTTTCTCTCTCTTTTTTTTACTTGTAAAGTTTATGAGTGTGCGGAAACGGATGGGGGTTACACACTACTCTCAGGTATTGTCCCCGCGTTACGTATCAGGTACGCACGCACGAAATCACCTCTTTTAAAGTGGAGTGGCTTTGTACGAACGAGGTTGTATTTGTGCTCCGAATTAGTCATGTGAGGTTTACGTTAAAAGCTTTTCTGTTCTGTCATGCAATATTATCACATGGCGTATGTAGAGGTTGTGTGCTAGGATTTCGTAATGTAATATTTTCGTACATTTAAAAGGTGATTTTGTTCACTGATTGTGGACGTTTCAATATTGCCTTCGATGATAGCTTATCGGTTTCTTTCTGGACGAATCCGCAGTCGTTATGGAGAAGGTAGTACAGGTATACAACACTATAATCTGTTTGCATGCGATGAGCCGCCGTCGATATCTCTTCTGATATGATGCGGAACACGACTCTGTATATAGGCTCAGTATCTTTGGCAGGGAACATTTAAGGGGCAATATTATAACGTTTACATTGAAAGGTTAGGATAAGTAATCAGTAAACTTTGAAAGGTTCATTTTTAGCATGTCCATGCTGCTCGATGTTCAGCTGTAACGTTTAATTGCTGTTCGCATTATTACGCATGCAGTACAGTGAAAATAAGAGAAAAGTTACTCCCTGTTATGACGCGCAGTTGTGTGCAGCGTTTAGTCTAACAACAATGCAAGAAAGTACGACAACGGTTACCATTTCACCACTGGATGAAGATGTCAAGGAATGATTGCACGGTACATCAGAGATAAATTTCACCGATACGCACTGAATTGCATGCGTTATCACAGTAACAACAATTAATATATGCAGGAAGTTATTTCAGTGTGTATTTTTTCACAGCTTCCAGTGTCATGCTACGTATCCCTAAGGCAGCGAAATAACAGAATACGCCTACTTGGCACAGGTAGTAACCACGGAGTCAGACAATGCGGACGAAGTAAGTAGAATAAAAATTGGATGCAGCATATTCCTCAAGCATTCTGAACTCATGAATGGTCATTTGGCGCTATAATTGAAATGAAGGTGCATCATACCAGTACTTATCTTTACCTATACGCGCAGCAGAAACCTGGAGGCTTACACAAGGGGTTCAACTTAAACTGAGAAGCAAGAAACGGGCAATAATTAAAGAATCGATATGTATAACTTTAAAAGATATGAGCAGAGTGGGTCTGCGAACAAATGAAGTGTGTGAAGAGGACAATAATAGCAATAAAAAAGAAATGTACATTGGCAGGACACTTAGCGCATATAGTAAGGATAGCTGCCGGTCATTAAGAGTAACTTACTAGTTTCCAAGAAAAGGTCAACGTGTGAGGGGACGACAGAAACTAGGCGGGCAGATGAGATTAATTAGTTTGCGGGTATAACATGACAGCAGCAAGCACATGAGCGGGTTGACTGGCGGGACACGGGATTGGCCTTTGCCCTGCAGTGGACGTCGTTAGGCTGATGATGATGATGATGATGATGATGATGATGATGTCAAAACGCCATGCTTTCACAAACGCGGCACCAAGGAGTCTGTAGAGCACCATTTGCTCGAGTGCCCAGTTTATGAAGACGAACGAGAAAAACACCGAGAGGACCCACGGAGGCTCAGCTGAGAACGGTTCCTTTTCACATGGATGCTGCGTCCCTGCATGGCCTTGCAATCGAAGCGGCGCAATGCACAGAACCACTTGTTTATAGTCATTGGTGGGTTTTCTCGCAGATTTGGGTCATTGGAGCAAGAAAAAAACTCGGTAGATTGAGCGTACGCATGTTCAGTATGTTTAAAATATTTTTATGCCCACTTGGTTTTAATTGCCCAGCTCACCTGTTACAAGACCTTAGATTAGCAGTGCGTTACTTTTTATCATCTTACTTCATTAGGTATTTTTGGCCACATTCGCAATAGAACTTTTTCATCTCCCATACCATCCACTGCAGAAAAGAATGTAAACATTGTGAGCTCAATTACATTGTCGGCTTCAACTGAAACCATTCGCCTAGGCAATGATAATACTTGCCAACGCGTCATCTTCAACAACGAGATGACGAAAGTGTCCAGAGGGAGCGTGCAATTTCGGTTAAACCAGCACACGTTTCAAATCTGTCCCTCGTGCAAAGCAGGTCAGCATGTCTATTAGGCCTCGCATGCTCCTTGGCCCAGCATGGCCTAGCCCTCAACCGCCCCAAGGTGTCGCGACGCAGAACAGCGCCGCCTGCGCACGCGCTCTACGCAGACGAGGGCGCGGCGCGGTTGTACGTCTGTCGCAGATGACATTCATGGCTTCCTTGATCGCTATCGAAGCTTGCACCTTCGCAGCCGGAGCGTCTTAGATGTGACCCGAGTTTGACGACCCAATGCTATTCCTGGCGTATGTGGGATGCCCCGGCGCCGGCCGTGCTAATAATTTTGATTCCCGGGGTTCTTTTTTAAAATTTATTTACTGTGTACCAAAATGTCGGCGGACGGCTCTTATTTCGCGGCGCCCCATTTCTCTATATTCATAATTCTTGCTGCCTTGATTGCGACAGCAAACTGGGGCATTTTACAAGTTTAACCAAGCATTGTAAATGTCGGTTACTTACAATACGTTTTCGTTTGATTTCTTTAACGTTATGCCGAACGCCGGTGCCACACAATGCACTGCTGATAGCAATTAAGGCTGATCTTGGCCAAATTCTTCAAATGAGATTCGCTTCCTTCAGCAATCAGCGTAATGAAGCCTGTAATGATCGGGAAATGCGATACGCATTAGGCCAGACCACAATCAAAAGTGACCGTTTCACACCAGCCTAAAGCAAGTAAGTCGTGCCCTCAACGCTCTCAACTCCGGTTTTGGTTACAGCCATTTTGCTTGCACTCGTTGTTCAGGAGCCTGTATCTCTGAATGGACTTGAAGTACCCGTACGTTTGGCTATACCTTATGACTGAATACTATAAGGGATCTCACAGCTCAGCATATTCTTCCTGTGTCACCGCCTTCCTCCCGCATAGCAAGAGGTCTGTGATCAATAAGCCATACATCATTATTTTGATGATGTAAGGCCAAAGCACTTGAACACTGTCCTATGTGCACATTTGTAGAGTCGCTCGTCACCAATATTGGGCTAAACATTTTCATCATGTTCTTGTTCCGAGACGACAGTTACCATCAGCGTCTTTGAATCTTACCACCATGGAAGAACCTGGGCCAGTCGATGGCAATGGCTGTTGCGGAAACTCGCCGAGCATAGAAGTTTTTCCTTTAAAACGCACACAAGCAGCGGTTGTCGCTTTGGGATACACACAATAGAATGACAGCTGCGCTTTAATGAACCGATATTCTACATTATGGTTCAAATAGTTCGTAGAACAGACTTCGAATATTTAGTGTTCTTGTTTCAAGTTGGATTTGACCCATCATTGCTGCTTAATCGGCAGTTTTCTGTTTAATCGTAATCGCGATTCAGCAGGAGGCTTGTACGAATGCAATGCAACTGCAGTTGCAGTGCTCCGTAGAGGAAATGCGGCGGTACCGAGTTGGATGACGAAGCACGAAAACTTTTTTTGAAGTTCTAAGGTTTCTTACAAAAATTCCCTCATGATCTTTATTTGTATGTTTCCATCTCACTCAAAAGGATGCCAAACTTTTCTCGTTCCAAATCTGTGCTTTTCTACTGTGAATTCTAATTCTGTGGTTCTGCACAAATTTCCAAAAGAAGTGTCATGCTGACTTCGACATTGTGCCGACAACAGTATGAAAATTCCCTCAAAGGGAAAAGCGACAGCTTCCATGACTTGTCCAAATTTTCCAGAACTTTTGGCAATGATGAGCATATGTTAAACATTTCTACGCTGTATATATTAAGTAAGGCAAGTGGCCGTTAATAAAACAAAGCTTACTTCGAGAACATCTCTGGGTTTTGCTGACCGACCTGTTGTTGGCCGCCACAGCCTAATACTCGTGACCGTCTTGCACGGATGCCTTATCATACAACAGGGCTCCTTGCTGGGCTATTAGTTAGTTCATGCTCTAGAAAATTCGCAGATCCCACGTACGGTTGGAATCGATGATATGTGAAGTACTAATGAGGAAGGTTCATATGTCAATTTAAAATCAGCCCGCAACGTTACAAGGTGGACGTAAATTATGCCCTACACGACTGCCATGTCATGATCATCATGTTTGCGCCTGGCATTCGTGTTCGTTGTCCATTCACGTCACGTACCACCATATTTGGTATATGTGAAGCAAGCTAAACGGCCCTAAGCACGCCATAAGCGTAGCATGTAGTAATGTTTTACAGGACACGCATATCATAATTATTATGTTTGGACGTGTCATTTACATTTGTCGCCCGTTTACGCCACGTAATGCCGAATTCGGTATACGAGGAGCCAGCAAAACAGCCTCGAGCGCGCTATGAGCGTAGCATGTTGTCATGTTTTACGTGACACGCATGTCATGATTATCATGCTTGGACATGTCATTTACCTTCGTCGTCCACTCACGTCACGTAATACCGAATTCGGTATATGTGAAGCTAGTCAAACGGCAGCGAGCGCATCACTAGCGTGGCATGTAGTCATGTTGTTACATGTCACCTATCTCATGATTATCATGTTTGCACCAGTCATATACCTTCGCCATTCATTCACGTCCCGTAATTTCCGGAGCCCTCCACTACGGCGTCTCTCAAAATCATATCGTGCTTTAAAAACCCCACGTATCAATCAATCAATCAATCAATCAGCCAGTCAACTTATTAAACATCCGATAGGTGGTACCAGCGTTCAAGCTGGGGCACGTAAACAACGTACACGCTATCCAGATAAACTATAAGACGCTGTCCACAACGAACGTTGTTAGCTGCACGGTAACGCCATTCCCTTAACCTCTGCTATCACGCTAACAGTAAACTATACCTTTCTATTGTGCGTGGCCTGTAGTCATGACTTACATGACATACATGTTCGCATGTCGTGATTTCCACGTTATGGTCTGTAACTTATGTGCGCCATACCGTCATGCCATACCACACCAGTTTTCCAAGAAGTCATGTGAACGAAACCACAGCAAGACCAGCAAGAATACGAAATGTAAATCATGACATTCGTGACATACATGTCGTGATTTTCCTGTTGTGACCAGTCACTTGTGCTCGTCATACAGTCATGTTATGCCATACCAGTATTGGTATAGATATCATTATCGAAACAACCAGGAGAGCTAACAGTCGTAGGCGGCTAGCTAGCTAGCTAGCTAGCTAGCTAGATAGATAGATAGATAGATAGATAGATAGATAGATAGATAGATAGATAGATAGATAGATAGATAGATAGATAGATAGATAGATAGATAGATAGATAGATAGATAGATAGGGCCAAACTTGCCGAATTTCGCTAAGAAATGCTTCGCACTTAAAATTACGGCCTATCCACGAAGTGTTTGATGATGAGTGAGCGAAGCAGTGGGATGGTTCGTTGTCACCTTAAATCACCCATTACATTGACCCCTCACGCATGTAAATGAGTGACAAAGTGCCGTACAGTTATATACATGGTTTAATGGTCATAAATGGTATGTTGTGTTGTGTAGTGAACTTAGTTTCGCCTACATTATTATTATTGCCTTGTGGTATCGGATCTTGCCTGAAGTTGAAGAAGATGAGGTGTATGCACGTTCCCCTCGGGGTTATTGGTTGTTTCCAGTCATACGAAATGCATCGTAGAGGGTATCGAAAGCTAACATGCAGCACAAGCCAGTCGGTGTCTGTGATCAGCATCGTCATCATCTTCATTGTCATCAGCTTCGTTGTCATGGCGTATAGTGGGTGCCTTGCATGTGCTGTGCTGGTATGACAGAAAGGGTATGTGTGGTATTGAACCCGATTGCTCTTCATCGTCATTAGTGTGATCGTCATCGAGGGACGACGGCGGGTATGGCTCGAATCTAGGAAACTTCGCCCCCTAAAACTGACACAGTGCAAGAAATACGGGGACGAAGTGAAAGAACGAACCGACAGACCAGGCGCCTATTTCTCAATGTTTATTCAGAGGAAACCATGCCGATTTATAAAGACCGTCAACAACAAAGCAGTCTCATATCATTAGTAGGCCCACGACAATACAAGCAAATTATCGTGAGACTAAGGCCGAGTCGGGCCATATAAGCAGGAAACTACACTGGAATGAACTGTAAAATATGTCGGTGCACATAACAAGGATGAACGCTAGTGTGCAGCAAAATCGCCTACGCACATTTCCAGTTTAAGATTAACAGGCTATCTTTAAAAATGCCCCTGCTATGTCGCTCGAATTTAGTTATGACGTATTGTTTTGAGGCGTAAGGTTCACATAAACCTTTGTGCGACGCCCCCACGAAAAGTGTCGAGGCGTTTTATATAAACACTTGTGAGCACACCGCTCTCGTGCTGACATGTTTTGGTTTTGAAATCAAATTGCCCCACGCAAGTCCATTTTACTTTCCCATTTGTTTAATTGAGTAATTCCTTCAAATTAGCGTCGTTGCTGTAGTGTGACTTGCTACACGACCAACGGGTGGCTATGAAGAAACAAAGCATAGGCAGCGCCTTTTGGCCGAGCCAAATTGTGAAACATCTCGAGCAGAAGCGCCCGTCCTTGATGAAAAGCCAGAGTGAAGTCCCGCTGGTTGATTCTCGAGATGCGGAAACAAGTCACCTGCCACTTGTGCCACAAGGCCTCCCAACACTTCTTCACCTCTGCTGAGTGTCCCATTAAGTTAGGATTCCTACATAGCCCAGAAGGTGCGGGCTGCTTGCTCGACCCAGGAAGAGAGAGAGAAACAGTGGAAGTCGGCCAAAAGAAGTGCCCGCTTCGGTGCAATTTAAGGGTCTAGGACGTAGTGCAAAGTGAAATAATTATAATAGCGGAATGCATGCTAAAAATAATCAATGACGGTACGTGATTAAGTGGTGCAATGAGAACAGCTAATTAGCTAGCAAAGCATAAAGTGCTATGACGCACTACAAGGCGAACCAGAGACAGATGTTCGTCTTGCAGGGGAGACAGTAGCGCGTCCATTGTGGGGAAAGATTGGTAGTTGAGTGGTCGCCCCCATTTCCCGCCTTTGTATAGCTAATCGAAACGCACCCCCTAATTTTATTGCACTGCTTTTGGTGAGAATGTGCATCTGTCCTTCAGTTCACTTAAAACAAGCTGATAATGAGGTCGATGTTGAAATCTATAGGCGTAGCTAAAACACCGAGGTCTGGTATGATCAGACATCCGTCGCATGAACCGAGAGTAATAAGAAAATAACACAAGAACAGCGACTTCGGTGCACTCGCAATGGATCACCTGCTCGCGCACTTCCAGCTCGCCTAAAAAAAAAAATAAGTGGTGAGTGCCTCAGAATCACGCTCTTTGACAACTTCAAAGAGCTTAGGTGAATCGGGCGTTCGACGCCATGTTGAGAACAGACGCTCTTCAGATGCTCGACTCTTGCATCCACTACAGGCGAACGTCGTTATATCTGCAGTCGCTACAAAAAAAGTTTGCAGATCCCACCTACAGTGATAATTGATAATATGCGAAGCACGAATGAGGAAGGTTGATATGTCACTTTAAAATCAGCACAACGCTACAAGGTGGACGTAAATTATGCCGCACATGACTTCCATGTCATGAATATCATGTTTGCGCCTGGAATTTGAGTTAGTCGTCCATTTAGGTCACGTAATACCCAATTTGGTAGATGTAAAGCAAGCGAAACGGCCGCAAGCACGCTATGGGCGTAGCATGTAGTTTTGTCTTACATGACACGCGTGTCGTGTATATCATGTTTTTACGTGTCATGTATCTTCATCGCCTATTCGCGTCACGGAATACGAAACTTGGTATATGTGGAGATAGCGAAATGGCCGAGAGCAGGCTATGATCGTAGCATGAGTCATGTTTTACATGACATGCATGCCATTATTATCATGTTTGCACGTGTCATTTGTCATGACACGCATGTCATGAATATCATTTTCGGAAGTGTCATCATCATGTTTGGACGTGTCACAAATGCTTCGCATTTAAAAGGCTAAGTGTTTTGAACATCGTGCGTCGCCATGAGCTGAAAGACAATGTTTCGTCACAGTTGTGGAGAATAGTTGACACTAATCATTGCAACAAGGAAGCATGGCACGTCACCTGCACTTAGAGGTGCGTCAGGCACATTGTGTCGCTTGCGCGAAAAAGCAAGCGAAGCCCATCGCAGTCATTTGGCTGCTTGAAAGCACCCCCCCCCCCTTCCTCTTGCGACTGCCATATTCTGAGCGGTGGACGAAAAGCCAGGACATAAAAGCATAGCATACAACATTACCCCTTGCTTCAGTATGTTGAAGCATCCGGTTGCCTTTATAAGTTGATAATTCAGTTTTTTGTTTCATTAAGTCATTACCAGTGATACTATAGTGTCTTTTCTTAGAAGCACAAATAAACACCTGGAATTGAAATGGTTTACGGCCGAGGAATATCGTGTCTCCTCTATCGTGACTCGCCCAAATTAGTGTGTGGCACTATTTCAGAAAACAGCAACGACATTTTCTTAAATGTTTATTTTGAATGAGTGCTAGCACACTAACTAATACGATGCTAGTTACTATAAGTGTTAAAATATGTACGTTGTATAACCACCATAACGGCCAATATAAGTCACGCGGAAGTAATGCACAACCTCGCTGATGTAGCTAGTCTTCCAGAAAGTTTCAGCTATCCTATCTTATTTCAAATATTAGAACTACTGAAGGTGAGGTAGTACAAATGATTGTTGTTCGCAAGTGTTACAAGTACAACACGGGATCACGTGGTGTACTGCCTAGAACAATTAATGCTCGAAGTATTGAGTAAAGTAAAAATAGATAAAAAGGCAGAGATGTCTATTGGTTTTTACACCGGTTAGCCACATTGTGCAAAGAAAAAGGATTGAAGACAATAAAACACGATAGAGGGAGATACCACTAAACAAGAACGGAAATAAGAGAAAAACGATACTTCTAGAGCTCAAAGTTCATATATCAGCAACAAGCGCAACAGGGCGTTTTCCTGCGGCTTCGGTCAGTACCCCCCGGAACTTTGTCCTTTTTCTCCTGCAAAGGGGATTGTTAAATCTGTAAAAGGAGTTTCAAGTAATTTTCTCGACATATAGTGAACCGGGAACATTGCCAAAGATGAGCAGAAGTCTCCTGATAGCTACAGCTATCATACGTGGACATTCCGACCCGTAGTTTGTAGACCTTCAGGAAGGCCACGCCGAGCCACGTGTCGATGTGCTCCAGCCAAGAAGAGTCAATGTCGTCCAATGTAAAGAACATGTCACTCAACTGTATACATCCCATACATTGCACTTCATTCCGGCACTTCATGCCATGTGTAGTGATAATGAACATCCTTCTTTTGCGATGGCAATTATATGGACACTCCGGGCAGCTTTTCACCATCACCATCGCTACCGCGTCATGTTCCGTACGAAGTTCAAATCGATAACATCTCTCAACGCGTGGGACGTCACTACGTGCTTGTGAAAGTTTGCAACGACTGCAGACGGACGTCACTGAAGCAGAATCAAAATGCTCCGGCCGGATCCGCTGAGCGAAGGAGCATGAAAGGGTGCCGTCGTTGGGCTGCGTCGAAGAACTATGAGGTCCGATCATAACAGCCTGTAAAGGTAACGGCGTGGACGCGTTACCTTTACAGAGATCAGGGGGTGGTTCAAAGCTCTGGGCGTTCTGTGCTCTCCCCGCTTACCCCAGGTTGGAGCAACAGAAAACACGAAAACTGCTTCCTTGACTAGAGAGGCTTCATTCCCTTAGGCCAGCGTATTGGGGAGTTATGCCAGATCGGATCATAAGGAAGTTAGCTGATTGCGCCTTACTTCATATGACACTGCAATTCGTTGATCTCACATTTATTGGTCTGCCCTTCCGGCAAAGTGAGCTTTTTTTTTCTTTCGAAGGTTGAGAAATTGGTGAAAGAGGTCCACGGCACTTTCTAGCAATAGCTCCACTCACGGGCCCCACGCTTTTGAAACTCTTGACCCGGACGGTTCGCGCACCACCACACCGCTGTTTCCGGCCGCGGGCACCACACGTGGCCTTCGCCTCCGGCCGCTGTTCCTGGTCGCGAACTCCGAGGTCGTCGTCTGCCCGCGGTTCGAGCGACGCGCACATGGCCGCGCTGTGTCAACACCCGGGTCACGTAAATAGAAGACAGGGACCCCCCTCCGCCACTGCGGCGATGGCGGGTATTTTTGAGCCGGCGCGCTTAGACATGTGTTCACTTCAACTCTTGCGGTTTTGACTTGTTTTGTGCTTCGCGACTCTCCTTTTGGCAGGCGTTTACTTTGCATTTGCAGTTGCTGCGGTTTATTTAGGCCAAACTGGCGAGCGACGGCCTGTCATTCGCCGTGCTTCCTGATGGCTTCGCGATGGCAGGCGTGAACGCGATGGGCGCTATATGTACACAACGCGGACGAACATGTCGCATCATTCCCGGTGAAGCGGTAACGTTCACTCACTACTATGAAATACACTATAAGAGAACAATTCATAAAGGCAGAAACTAGTCACTGCGGACTTCTAATCCGACCATTGGTGTTTTGAGCCCATATAATTGATTACTGCATCTTGTCTTCAATTAGGGCACCACGCTGGACTGCCACTAACTAAACTTAAATGCGAATGTCGCAGGTACCATATCCTATTGTACCCTTTGTCCCTGTCCAAAGTGAGCTACTTTACTATACGGTATAACGAGCATAGAAAGGTTTAGAAATAAATCTACAGAGAGCGAAATGGAGAGAATTTCATTGATTGAAAAAAGGAACATAAAAAGGCAAGAAGAGCATAGCCATATACAGTGTAGTATAGCAAGGGGTGTGCAATTGAGAGAAGCGACTGTGTAAAATCCAAGCCAGAACCATATTAGGTGCCCACCACCTCGGCCTTGACGCAGTCTTGCACGACTTGGTGGAAGCTGCGTGAATTTTTTCGATTACCAGAACTTAATTTTGGAGCTTTGCGTATGCTAGAACCAAGATTTATTATCCGGCCGGCTCTGGCGGGTGGCCTTAAATTAATTACTACAACCAGATATTTTTGTATTAGCACTTTAATCTATGCGCATAGGCGTGTACTTGTAGTCCCCTCCACCCCCCCCCCCCCTCCCCGAGAACCGTAATCGAAGCCGCGGCGTCTTGCTTTGTAGTGCAACGCCACATCCGTCACGACAGGGGCTTTTATATTTCGAAATTTTGTCAAATCTAATTTTATTTGCGAAGACCCTACCTTATTTCTCTGAAGCTAGTATGACGAAAAAGAGGCAACTTCGCGATTCTTGCTTCTTTAGCACGTCACAGCGCCATTTTCTCTCTAGCAATATTTACAGGAAACTCGGTGTCTCCCATGGCCCCGAATATTGCGTCTGCTACCAAGTTTCACGAGGTCACTTAAGCGAAATAAATAAAAGAGAGCTGCAACGTATACCTGGTATCATGATCAAGCTGATGCGTCATCCGCATCGTGCGTCTTCTGGCCAAGTCACGAGGAGCCGTCCCAGAGTGAGAGACGACCACAAAACAGAAAAGATGGGAAAGGGGGCACTCTCTGTGAAGCAACATTGTTGGCAGAGAGCAGGAACCGCTTTGCGCACTCGGCCCGACGCACAAAGAGCGGTGCGCGACAAATAGACACACGGGACAACCTCGCAAGTCGGCAGCGACAGAGCGCGTGCCCTTGTGACGCAAGCGCTGTTCTCTCGTCGTCGACCGTAGATGAAGCGCGGCCCATCATTCAACCCTTAGCGCCACCCGCGGTCGGGACCACCGGCTCTCTTGGCTCTGTTATGTACCTTTCCCAATGCTCGCACGGACTAGAATTAAGCTGCCAAACGTGCTGCCGATGAATACTCCACTGACAGCGAGTTCGGGTCTGAGCTTCAGACAGTGGGCCGTGTCGTTGTGGGGTTTAGGCACTCGTGGAGCGCGTTAAGTCGTTGAGGCAATGATGAAATTCTCAAGTTGTTCAGTCATCATGGTATAGTTCTCGCCTTCACTCACGAAGTCTGTAACAATTACGAACTACAGTCTCTGGGCCTGAAGCAAACCTGTGGTAAGAATCTTGTGTGTTGAAAATACGACCCAAAATCAGTGAAGCCCATATTAAACTACAAGTCTGTCTACTCTAAAATTGTGAAAAGAATGATTGCAAAGACAATCATTCATCGCTCAGGAAATGCTGTGTGCATGGGTCGGATTCTGTTTTTAGAAACCCGGTCAAACGCTTAATAGATGCGGAGTATCCTGACAAGTTCATTTCGCCTGTGTGTGAGTCCATGGTTCGGAGCTGTTTTTCCTTATGTACACAAACTGGCGCATGGGCTAAAAAACGTAGGTTCAAGGTATGGTGTCGACGTTCTGTTTTTTTGCCAAAAATAAGGCAGGTCGCATTCGCCTGACGGTTGATAACGCGCTGAAGAACAAACAACTCAAAGGAAAATGCGCTGTGAATCACAAGAACAAGTACATCGCATGCGTGAAAACAGCTGTGTATTTTACTGCATTATCGGGTGTTAGGGAGTACGTATAGCACAAACGAAACGATGTGTGAATGTTCGTTTAAGGAAGCACGAGTTATCTTTTCAAAAGGTAGTGCAAGTTCATCAAGCGGAACATTGCAGGTCATGCAGTTGTCGTCCAATTTTTGAGAAAACCACCGTCATCTTCAAGTATCCTTACTAACTGACAAGAGGCCTATCAGATCAGCGGTAGCACGTGCATAAGGGAACCATCCGTCACACTTTATGAAAAAGAATTTAGTTATTTAGGCCACACTTGATTATCGCTAAGCGTGACAACGCTGCCTCGGTGCACCTCTTGTTCTGTGCATGTCGTGATGTAAGCTGACAGTACCTACATGTACATGTTTCACATTTATTCCTATAAAGGACAGCTGCGAGTCAATGCGGCCTTTCTCTTTTCCTCCTCAGTCCCTGTCCTGTGTTTCCGGTGTTGCGCTGAAAACAGGTTCACGATGGATTCCAAAATACTGGCCCACCTCACCTTATTACTGTCACATTTACCAAATTTGATATCAGGTGACGTGAACTGACAACGGAGGTAAAAGACACCCTCAAATCTGATAATCATGATATGCGTGTCACATAAAACAAGAGTACATGTTACGATCATAGCAAGCTCGCGGCCGTTTCGCCAGCTTCACATATACTAAATTTGGTATTACGTGACGTGAATATGCGAAGGTTGATGACACATAAAACATGGTAATCGTTATATGCCTGTCATGTCAAACATGGCAGCGTGCTACGCTCACAGCGTGCTCACGGCCTTTTCACTAGCTTCACATATACCAAATTTGGCATAACGTGACGTAAAGGGAAGACGAACACAAATGCCAGGCGCAAACATAGTAATCATTACAAGGAAGGCGTGTACGGCATAAATTACGTCCTCGTAACGTTGCGATGATCTTAAAGTGTTCATTCGTGCCTCGCATATCATTGATTCCCAATGTACGTGGGACCTGCCAATCTTAAATGCGAAGCATTTCTTAGAACTTTGGTGACTTTGAGCGTATCTATCTATCTATCTATCTATCTATCTATCTATCTATCTATCTATCTATCTATCTATCTATCTATCTATCTATCTATCTATCTATCTATCTATCTATCTATCTATCTATCTATCTATCTATCTATCTATCTATCTATCTATCTATCTATCTATCTATCTATCTATCTATCTATCTAGCCGCCTAAGACTTTTATTTCTATCACTTTCCTTCCTATTATTCTCCCTTTCCCCCACCCCAAGTGTAGGGTAGCCAACCAAGCGAAGCTTGGTTAACCTCCCTGCCTTTCCTCTATTTATCTCTCTCTCTCTCTGCTGGCCGTTTGGATAATGGGATCTGTAACAAAATTGGTATGGCATAACATGACTGTATGATGAACATAAGTTACTAGTCATAACATGAAAATTATCGCATTCGTGACATGTTATGAATGTCATGATTTACATTTCATAGTCTTGCTGCTCTTGCGGTGGTTTCGTTGACACGACATGTTGCAAAACCGGCACTGCATGACATGACGGCATGGCGAACACAAGTGACCGATCCTAACGCAGAAATCATGGCATGCATGTCAAGTAGCATACTGACAACATGCCACGCTGATGATGCGCTCACGGCCGTTTCGCTAGCTTCACATATACCACATTCGCTATTACGGGACTTGAATGGCTGACGAAGGTATGTGACTGGTGTGAACATGATAATCATGAGATGCGTGTCATGTAACAACCTGACTACATACCACACTCATGATGCACTCACGGCCTGTTCGCTTGCTTGACATATACAAAATGTGGCATTACATGACGCGAACGAACGACGAAGGTAAATGACACGTCCAAACATGATAATCATGAAATGCGTGTCATGTAGCAACACTACTACATGCCACACTAATTATGTGCTCGCAGCCGTTTCGCTAGCTTCACATATAACAAATTTGGTATTATAGGACGCAAACACATGACGAAATTAAATGAGATGTCCAAACATGATAATCATGGTATGCGTGTCATGCAAAACATGACTACATGCTACGCTCATAGCACGTTTCCGGCTGTTTGCTAGCTCCTCATATACCAAATAGATATCTCGTGACGTGAATAGATGACGAAAATAAAAGACACGACCAAACCTGAAAATAGCAATATGTGTGTTGTGTAAAACATAAATATATTCTATGCTCAATGCGTGCTCGCGGCTGTTTCGCTAGTTCCACATATACCAAATTTGGTATATGTGGCGTGAATGAAGGACGAAGGTAAATAAAACGTCCAAACATGATAATTATGATATAAAAGTCATGTACGGCATAATTGACGTCCGCCTTGTAACGTTAATTGTGCTGATTTGAGAGTGACATATCAGCATCCCTCATTCGTTCTTGGCATATCATCGTTTAAAACTGTACGTGGCATCTGCCAATTTTTTTTCCCATTTCAATAAATGCGTAGGCATCACTACCATCATCATTATCGCGTTCTGTGTGAAATCTGAACAGAATGATCTTGAACTATTGCGAAGCTTCTCACACATTGCAGCACGGTCTGCGCAGAAAACTGCTTGCATGTGTGCGCCTGAAACCATATTACATGAAAATAAATCTCACGGACGCGCATGGCTATATTGACTAGTGCTGACTAATATTGGCTACAGTGGTGCAGTGCTGACTAATAATTCTTATATATGTCTAATAAGTATTTACTCTTACGTACTATAACACTTCATGTCGTCGCTTTACCCCCCCCCCCCTCCCCCAGCCCCGCCATGGTGGTCTAGTGGCTAAGGTACTCGGCTGCTGATCCGCAGGTCGCGGGTTTGAATTCCGGCTGCAGCGGCTGCATTTCCGATGGAGGTGGAAATGTTGTAGGCCCGTGTGCTCAGATTTGGGTGCGCGTTGAAGAACCCCAGGTGGTCGAAATTTCCGGAGCCCTCCACTACGGCGTCTCTCATAATCATATGGTGGTTTTGGGACGTTAGACCCCACATATCGATCAACTGTGTGGTAAATCGTCGCTTTACCCCACAGAAATGCGCTCGCAAACGCGACTTTTTATACGAATTTCAACGTGCTCTAGCGCGAATCTGTCCTTGAAGAAAACTTCTTCGTGCACACGAATGATAATAATTACTGTTTTCATTTTACATCCCAAAACCACTATACGGTAATGTGGACGCCGTTATAGAGGGCTCCAGACATTTTGACCGTCTGGTATTCCTTAAAATGCACTCAATTTAAGAATACAGCCTCCATGGAAATGTGGTGGCCATGGACGAGATCCCGTCACCTTTGAATCAGCAGTTGAGCATCATAACCCTTAAATCCCCATGGCTTGCCACGTACTCAAATACAAGTGCCAATTTCCGTCACGTGGTCAGAGATTGGTCAATCACCAAGGCAATGTAAACCCGCTTTAGATGCCAAGAGCGTTCGAAGGCATGCACTCCAAAAATGATGAAAAAGGGTTTCTGTTTGCCCCATAACAATGATCGTCATCCAGCTTGTCTTGCTCCTCTTTTCTTGAAAACTCAGCGCTGGCCACTTTCCTATCAAGAATGCCATATCAAGCCAATAACACGCACGTCGTTCGTAAGCTGAATGTGCCGGGTGCGCACCCATAGTGCAAGGAAAGGAACACAAGACAGATGACAATTATTGTTCCGGGATAAAAGGACACCATTTTTATTCAATCATGTCTGCGAGTGTATTGATACAATTGAGTGGCAAAGAAAAAATTCAGCAGATCCACGTACCTCAGAATCGACGTTATGCGAAGCACGCGGAGAGAAGGTGACCATGCTGCGATTTCCTTTGTTGAGCGACACGTCATGAAAGGACGCTAAATGTATGTACAAATGTTGCACGCACAGACATATGCTGAAAACTTGCAGATGTTTATATAACCAGCTGTTTGCACTTCCGCAATGATGCCAACTGGAATATGCATATTAGCAATCCCAGAAGCTAACATGAAGCGCTGACGCTTGCAAAGACGCTGGCCTTGAACACTGCTACATAAATAAATTTAAGCGTATAGCACCAAACCGCAAATGACGTTAACTCGGCGGGACAGCTGTATCAAATGAGTACGTATGAAATGTTTATAGAATCGGGTAGGCAGCACTGCAACCACTATTGACGTTTCACGAAGATTAGCATCCATTTGAAAAGTAGTTCCGATACTTGGCGTATATACCTGTGTGGTAGGATGCTTCATTGCCACGCAGAATGCTTTGGTTCGATTCCAGCTGAAACCCAGGCATTTATGCTGTTTTCGTTGGGCCGACGCTAGCGATGTCGAGTACTGCTTACGCTCACGCGTTAAAATTGCCCTTGTGTATTCTCGTCGTTCCTGGGTAGATACTAAGTGTCAATCACCTGTGGCACGTATACCCGCATATCAGCGGCACATACCCGCTTGTGGGTATGTGCCACTGTCTGGCTTAAAGTGTTCACGCCGTAAGCGACGGGGTTGGGACCTTAATATCATTGGCAGTATTATCTCTAAACTAAATTTTCAGATTGGCTTTAGTTTCATTTTAGTTTCATTGAAGTATCCTGCCACCCGGTTCTTGGCCCATCCTCCTCTGTGGGTGAGCGCCATCCATCTGAGGTCATCAGCATCAGCATCATGTTTTGACTAGCGCGTCGTATTTGTCAAATCATCTTACCATCGCATGGTAATTTTGGTTCACGCCAAATCAAGGGGGTGACCACGAGAGCACTCAAACGTAAGCGGCTAGATAGATAAAAAGATACATACGCTCAAAGTCGCTGAAGTTCACTAAGAAATGCTTCGCATAAAAAAAAAGATAGCTTTTTTCTTCAAATCGTCTTATACTAATGCATGACGGGCACTCGGAGTTATTTTCAAGCTATATACTTGAGGTGTTCACTACAATATTGAGAAGAGCAGATATCTTGACATAGTATTTAGTACGGTATACTTTCCATATCTTTAAGCGAAGCTTGGGAAAGCCTGGTGGAAATAAGCTTTTCGAGAGATATTGTGTCACTGATAGTACATGTGGATAACAAAAACAAACAAACGGCAGTATAGCTTGCTTGTAAGAACATCGCCCATACCAACAAGGCAGGGATTTTTAGTTTTAGATGACCACATTGACTACAGCGCAATGAAGCTTTGTTCACTGTGGTAGCGTATAGCGGATAAGTTGCGGCACTGTTAAGTTAGAGAAGGCGGGTGTACTGCAATGACATCTGTCTACTTACATTTAAAGGTATAATAAAGAAAACGTCATGTAGCGAAATTGTGTCCGCCAGTACAGCGTGCCTCGAAAACCCATTTCTGTCGTATCACCTCTCTGTGATGTTTCTAGGCCTCTTCGCTAAGTCATACTCGGTCACAGTCTGAATTCCGGCATGTTGGCGCCTCTGCGCCGGCTCACGTGCGCAGAGCGAGCGGTCAGTGGCACCGATAGCGCATTGTGAAACAGTGTCATGGGCCTCCGAGTCAAAGGCCGCAGTTCGAGGCAGCGCCGGGGCCACGCGCCTGTGCGTTCATCAGATAAAACAAAACAAGGTTCGCGCGCAGTTCTTGTTTTGGTCACTCCCATTGAAAGCGCGCGAGATTGCACGCGCTACAGAACGAGATAGTAAGGCCGACAGGCTGGCGCCAGAAAGCAGCTGGTGATGAACAGCAGATAAGCGACAGCTCTGCCTTATCCCATCGCCACAGCGCAAGAGTGTGCTGCCAGGAGACTCACTGACGCCGTCCGCGCCTCTTTGAATGGGCGTGGTGTTATGTGGCAAATGTCATCAGGAGAACAACAGCAACTGTGACGAACAGTACGCCATCTTTTGACAATCCAAAGAATCACGAACATTTTGGTTAAACTTCCCGATGGGACGTGAAAACAAAGGAGTAAAGCGATTGATTGATTGATATGTGGGGTTTAACGTCCCAAAACCACTATATGATTATGAGAGACGCCGTAGTGGAGGGCTCCGGAAATTTATACCACCTGGGGTTCTTTAACGTGCACCCAAATCTGAAGGAGTAAAGCGAACTGTGCTCGTTTGGCTTACTTATTTCTTTTCGTCTCGTCTTACCATGCAGTTCGATCGATAGGAACTCTTACCAACTTGCCCAACTTTCATCCCTGCAAGCGTGAAACTTGCGTAAACCATAGGCTTTGTGTCACAAAAGGGAAACTTATTGAAGGACTTATTAGGCAACACTTAATTAGACGAGTGCTTGTTCAAGGGACTGTAAAGGGAGACAACGAATTAGTTTAGACTAATAAATTATTCTGTGAAAACTTTATTGTCGTCATTCCCGTCATTATTGACTCAATATTGGAAGATAAAGTCAAGGAGAAAGTTTCATTTTTTAACTTCGCCCATGAATTTCTGCACGCGATGCTACGGATAACAAAATGTTTTCGGCTACATTGGCTCAGCGCACTTTCCTGAAACATAGTATGCTAAATCTTTGGCCACCTCAATGAGGATGTGATGCATATTTACATATTAGGAACAACATAAACGCTGTAAAATATCGATATTTGCCTATTAGAAACAACGTAGACCCTGCAAATTAGATGCTGTAGGTAGGTAGGTAGGTAGGTAGGTAGGTAGGTAGGTAGGTAGGTAGGTAGGTAGGTAGGTAGGTAGGTAGGTAGGTAGGTAGGTAGGTAGGTAGGTGGGTAGGTAGGTAGGTGGGTAGGTAGGTAGGTAGGTAGGTAGGTAGGTAGGTAGGTAGGTAGGTAGGTAGGTAAGTAGGTAGGTAGGCAGGCAACTTTATTGATTCCCGAAGGAATCATTGGAGGGGGGGGTGGTAGGGGGATGTGGAGTCAGGATGACGACGAGCCTTCGGGCCGCTCTAGGTGGCCGGACACTGCTGTGCTTCGGCGACCCTTCTCGTCCTACTCACTGTCCGGAGCTGTAACCATGGTTGCGAGCTGTGCAGAGCTGCCTCCCATCACCCCTGGCGTTCTGATCTTTGCCACGGAGGCTTGGGTTTGGACAATTCAGAAATATGTGCTGGAAGTCGGCTCTGGTGTTAGGACATAAGTTGCAATGAGGCGAGGTTTCGCCATGTGTAAAAAAGAAGAGAAGAAAATGAGTCGTCACTGCGGCCGTTTGAAGTCTGCGCCAGAAAGCCTGGTCACTTCTGGGAAGAGATTTATGTGGGGGGGGGGATACGTTAGGCGGGAATTTTGGTAAAATAGCGTGATATCATTCTAGCTGAGGAGTCGATCCTGGCACCTCGAAGCGAAGGCATGTCGCTATGAGCCCGGTTGGCGAGTGCTCGGGCTTGGGTGTGAGCGGCCGTGTTGCCTGGGTGTCCACAGTGCACAGGGACCCAGAGGAGGATGATGAGGTGATCAGGCGGAGGAGATGATTCAAGAACTTCAGCAGCCGGAGAATGAATTTGGAAAGTGGCGAAATTACGAGTTGCAGTTTTTGAATCGGAAAAAATACACTCAGCGGAGGACTTAACAATGGCTAAAGCAATTGCCGTCTCCACTGCTTCCAGGGATTCTGTCGAATTTGGAAGGGACGCACTAGCGACCAGTTTTTGCAATCCGTCTACAACGGCTACCGCGAAAGCTCGACTATCTACATATTCGGCCACGTCTACACAGACTGCGGGAGAATTAGGAGGGAAGCGCTTCTGAAGGGACTTTGCTCGAGCTTCCTTCCCATCGCGCCCGATTATGTTCTGGGTGAGTATTTTTGGGGAGTGGCGGGATTAATAGGTTGCTGCTAAGAGTGACGGGAACTGCATGCGTGGCCGTGGTGTGACCAGGAACGTTGATTTTAAGCCGGCGCAGGAGTACCTGTACTGTTTCTGTGAGTGATAGTCTTTGATATTGGCTGAAAAGGTGCGCCTCTACAAGCTCCCCGAGAGTGTTGTGCCCCCCAAGTTGAAGCAATTTATCCGTGGCTGTTTATTTAGGGAGATGGAGCGCAGTTTTATAGGCAGTACTACTGAGTCTGTTAAGTTGCTCAGTCTCCGTGGGTGAGAGATAGAGGTATGGGATGGAATAGGCAATTCTGCAAAGGCAAAAGGCCTGAATGAGGCGGTGTGTGTCTACTTCCCTCATGCCGCGATGACGATTGGATATGCGCTTAATGAGGGAAGCTGTATTATGAACAGAAGTGCGCATTAACTTTATGGTGCAGCGTTTGAACCATTGTCGGAAATATTAAGGCTTAAAATACTGATTTTATTGACCCTGCGAATAGGGGTGTCATCAAGCATGACTTGAATGTGACGTGTACCTTGATTTTTAGTCAATTACTAGGAGTTCTGATTTCACCACCGAGCAGGTGAGCCCAATACTGTCGGTGTGTTTAAAAACAATGTCAGCGGCCAAGTGAAGCTTCGATTCGATTTCGCCATGGTTGCCAGCATTAACCCAGGTGGTGATGTCATCCGCGTACAAGTAGTGATTGATGGAAGAAATTTTGGCAAGTTCCCAAGCTAGCGGTATGAGCGTAACGTTAAAAAGGAACGAGGACAAACACGATCGCTGGGGCGTTCCCTTGCTACCTAGCGTGAAGGTATGGGTTTTGAAAGTTCCTAATTGTGGGCGGATAAACCTGTTGCTGAGAAAGGCAGTGACATACCTGTGCGTGCGAGAGCCTACGTTTAGTTCGCTAAAAAATTGTAAAATCGAGGAGTGAGAAACATTATCGAAAGCCTTAGTCAGGTCCAATGCAAGGATGGCTCTGGTGATGTGTGGAGAAGTAAGATTTAGCACGTCCTCCTTAAGCTGCAGCATGACATCCTGAGTGGAGAGTCCCGCTCGAAAGCCATACATGGAGGAGGGAAACAGTTTTTCTTGTTCCATGTAGCGATTAAGACTATTGAAAAATACATGCTCCATCAGTTTTCCTGTACATGACGAGAGATTGGTCTCAGATTTTTAAGGTCTAACGGCTTATTATGTTTGGGTATGAAAGTCACCTTAGCTGATTTCCATTCCTGGGGCAGCGTGCCCTGCTGCCATTGTTGATTCATCTAATCGGTAAGAGCGGCCACACACTTGGAGTCTAAATTTCGGAGTGTCTTGTTAGTAATTCCATCTGGTCCTGGAGCGAATGTGGCACGAAGTTTGCTTAGTGCAGTCCAAACTTCCACCTCTGCAATCGGTGCTTCCAAGTCTAGACTGGAAGCTCCATTGTAGGTAGGTAAAGATTCTCGCCTTGGGCCAGGGAAATACGTAGTTTCAAGCGCAGTTTCAACATGTTGCCCTTGTTTTTCTACTTTAAATAAGAGTTTCGTAATTCGCTTATTACTTTCACATCGCAAGGAGCATGGGTCTTACATATGGTGAAGAAGAGACCGAGAATTCTTCCTACGTAGAGTGCCGTCGAGTCGGTTACATATCTGGTTCCATTGCTATGATGAAAGTTCGGCCGCTTGTTCAGTTACAAGCTGAAGTGTTTGTGCCATTTTGCGTTTTAGTTTGCGATTATATTTTTGCTTGAGCCATCGTTTTTCCAAGCTCAGATAGGCCTCTCACAGGTAGAGTAGCCTGCTGTCTACTGGATCGCGGATATGTGCTGCTGGGGCTACCTTTTCGCTAACAGCTACATCCTGTTTACGTTGAGACGCCCAGTCTTTGTGGTCTTGAATTTTTTTCTCAGTTTAGGTCTCGGATTTCGCGAAATTTGTCCCTGTCAACAATAGATCTTGAATGAAACAGTGGACAAAAATTGGCATGGGAAAGTGCAATTGTTAGGTTGTAATGATCACTGCCGAAGTTGACCCCATTGTGCGTCCAGTTAGCTTGTCGCACGTTTTTGGTGAAAGTAAGGTCAGGGGTGGTATCTCTGCTCACACTGTTGCCAATTCTGTTGGTAGCATGCAGTCAGTCACTGGAGTGAACCTGTTTCCCTGAATGTATTGAAAAAGGCTGGTGCCCTTCCGAGTGCTTCTCCTGTAACCCTAATCTACGTACGGGGCATTAAAGTGCCCCGTTACAACTATGGGAGCAAAGTTTGCTATTTGGATGGCCCTATCGATTGCTTCAAAAACAGCAGTGAGGCCATCTATCGGATGAGAATAAATATTCAAAATAAAGTATGTGCCTTGTCCTGTACGACGTGGGAGAAGTTCATGAAGAAGGCAGTCACTGTAAAGATCGGAGAGATCATGCGCTATAAACGAGATATTCATGTGTATATATGTGGTAGCCCATGGGGAGCTATGATGCGAATGTACAGCTTGATATCCGAGGAGTTTCCAAGCTAATATGATAGAGGATAGGACAGGCTCTATGATATAGAGGGAGATGAATAAGGATGGAGAAGACGCAGGTGGGACAGCTGTAAGTGCACCTAAACCTTCCAGAACCAGAGCCAATTGTTGCTTTAACTTTTGATTCTCTAGCATTAGACGTTCGATAGTCTCCTGAGTTTTAGGATTTTTTTTAGGGTCAGAGAGCATACAACAGGAGCAGAAGGCTTGCTTTGCCCAGCTCACCTTTTCGGGTTTGGTGCCGAATTCACGGCTTTGTGATGCACTTCGTCCAGGGCTTTTGCTTTTGCTGCCGCGGTTTCGTCCAGGACTCTTGCTTCTGCTGCTACGGTTTCGTCCAGGACTCTTGCTTCTGCTGCAACGATTTCTATTGTCGATGCTTGGAAGAAACTCTTTTTTGAGCTGGAACTCGGGCTGCTCCTGCTGGCGCTCTTGTTGCGGCCTTTGTCGTGGCCGAGAGAGACGTCTGAAGCCACGCTTAAAGCGTTGCTTGCATGCCCTGTCACCCATCTTGTGAGCGTCCCCACAGATGACGCACTGCGGAGTGCAGGGATAGTCCTCCGTATGTTTCTGTCCGCAGCTTGAGCAAGTGAGGCGGTTTGGCAAAGGACATACATCTCGTCGGGTGCCGACTTGTCTGCAATTTACGCACGCTTCCACTTTCGGCCGAAAGTTGAAAACGATGTAGAGGATACCAAACATCTTGACTGATGAAGGAAGCTCCTCAGCCATGAAGTGAATGAGCACTGAGCGTGAGGTACGCCCCATGTCCCTCGCTTGCACTATTGGCAGAAGGGGATTCGCCTGACGTAATTCTTGAAGCAAGTTCAGAGGTGATTCATCATTCCAAGTGCGGTAGATGATCCCTGCACGTGTTCCGTCGGGGGGAGTTATGAACGCATGAAATCACAATTTTTTATCACGTAGCGTGAGTTCTCGTATTTTTGCATAGTTGGCAACTCGGTCGGAGCAAGAAGTGGACACGGTGAAAATATTCTTGGCCAGATTGGTGCACTCAAGATCTTCGTCGGCAACCACAGAGTGCAGTCCGCTGTTGGTGACTACAGCCGCTCGTAGCTCTCCGTTGTTGTATTGGATCAGATCTACGCCCACACTCGAAGGAAAGAGGATCTTGAAGTCATCGACTGGCAACCATGGCAGTCGTTTTAAGCGAGGACGCGCCACAGCTGTGTCATCGAGCTTTAAAGAAACGCTGGGTGCTGATTCTGTTTTGCATGCTGGCGTTTCGTCAGCTGACGCTGCTTCACTTGACTGCGTTACTTCAGTTTCTTTTGACTGCTGTCGAGATGAGCATTGTCGGGCATTCAGGACTACACTCGATTCTTCTGGGTTGAATTTCGTGGCAGGTAGATTCGTGCCACTCAACTTGTATGTCATTGCTTTGCCGAATGACCTTGTGCAGGCGCGTGAAGTGCGAGCCCAACGCCGGTGCCAGTGGCGTTAGGGCTAACGAGGCGGTGTTCCCCCGCTCAGCAAGAGTTGAAGTTTGCAAAGCTCCTCAAAAAGGAAGAGGTCTGAGGTACTCACCAGCAGCATCGGCAACTTGCGAAAGTTCAAAGCAGACCACTGTTGGCACCAAAAAAGCAGTCTTGCTTCAAAAAGCAGTCTTGCTTCGTAGAATACGGAGCCCATGTGAGGCACACCAGCATTGCCTGGCCCCCTAGCGGGAGTCTAGATGCTGTAAATGTCTAGAACGTCATGAGTCACGACGATAGAGGGAGAGGAGTTTTCGGGGGCGTCACCACCCACATTTTCTTTTTGCGTGGGTTCTCGATTACCAAGTGTCTTCTCGCCGCCAGCGTTCAGATTGTGGCATTGTAAAAGAGTAATTTATTTTGCGATAATATTAGTCTTTCCTTTGTAGTGTCTCCTTAACAATGTCAACAGCAGCATGGGTGTTAGCAACACCACAAGCTGTAAGCTGACATATAGCGCTTGTACTGGTGAGGATGGTAGCCCTTGACCTTAATAGATAAAACAACTTCAAAGGATGGCGATTATTTACGATTGCCGTTAACCCTACGTGACAGCTGTATTTTGGGAGTGCATGGGTTTTGTTTATAAAATATGATAGTGAGCACTGCAACCACTAATGACATTTCACGAACATTGGGGTCTTTTTTTCAAAAGCAGTTCCGGAACGTGGAGTGGCTCAGTGCTAGAATACTTGATTGCCACGCAAAATGCTTGGATACGATTCCTGCTGGAACCCTGCCATTTATTCCTTGCATTTGTCGTGCCAACGCTACTGATGCCACTTTTTACGCGATAATATTGCCAATCAGTTTTCACTGTTCCTGGTTAGACATCTCACGATATTTACGATGCTATTCATCGCTTATTTACAGGAGGTTTTCAGGGCCCTAGATTAAGAAGAGTTAGGCGTAAAAGTTAATGGAGAGTATCTTGGTAGCCTGCGATTCGCTGATGACATTACCTTGATGAGTAATTCAGAGGACGAATTACAGCTCAAGATCACTGAACTGCAAAGTAGGAAAGTAGGTCCGAAAATTAGTAGGCACAAAACTAAAGTAATGTGCAACAGTCTCAGCAGAAAACAGCCCTTTGCGATAGCTGGAAATACGCTGGAAGTTGAAAATATGTATACCTAAGACAGGTAGCGACCACGAAGCCAAACCATGAGAATGAAATAACTAGAAGAATAAGAGTGGGGTGGATCACATTCGGCAAGCATTGTCAAATCACGAATGGTAGTCTGCCACTAACCCTAGAGAGGAAGGAACATAACAGCTGCACTTTGCCGGTACTTACCTAGGAAGCAGGAACCTGGAGGCCTACAATTAGGGTTCAGCTTAAGTTGAGGATGACACGGTAAGCGATGGAAAGTAAAATGATAGGTGTAACCTTAAGAGACAAGAAGAGAGCAGAGTGGATCAGGGAACAAACCGGGGTTAAGGATATCATAGTTGAAATGAAGAAGAAGAAATGGACATGGGCCGGGCACTTAGCACGTAGCCAAGATAAGCGGTCATTAACGGTAGCTGACGGGATTTCGAAAAAAGGCATACGCACAAAGGGGAGACAGAAAGTTAGGTGGGTTGATAAGATTTAAAAATTTGCAGGTATAACCGGGTTTATGGCGGTTCACTCAAGGCCTTCAGTGGAAGGGGAAATGTTGTAGGCCCATGTACTCAGATTTGGGTGCACGTTAAAGAACCCCAGGTGGTCGAAATTTCCGGAACCCTCCACTACGGCGTCTCTCATAATCATGTAGTGGTTTTGGGACGCTAAACCCCACAAATCAATCAATCAATCACTGCAGGCCTTCGCCCTGCAGTAAACGTAGTCAGGCTAATGATGACGATGATGGGTAGACATAAGCTGTCGATTACCTATGGCGCATGCCCGAATACCTTAAACCGTTGCAAACACGTATGTGTCACACGTGTCTGTAGAAAAGGGTTTGATGACGTACGCGGCAGGATTTTCCCGTTATTCATGTCATGTCCAGACTGTCATCTTCGTCAAAGCCTCTTTCTCTGCCATGCCAATTTCGGTCTTCGCCTAGTTAAGGACGTGAATGTGAGAGCACTCAGGTGTAGGCCTTTAGATAGACAGACAGACAGACAGACAGACAGACAGACAGACAGACAGACAGACAGACAGACAGACAGACAGACTGATAGATAGATAGATAGATAGATAGATAGATAGATAGATAGATAAAGAAAAGGGGGACAAAGCTGACATAAACAACTACTGTCCTATAAGAGTGACATCAGTGGTCTACATGCTGGCGATGCAGATTATAAAGGAAAGACTGCAGGCATGGATAGAGGATGAAGGTATGCTGGGAGAACTGCAGAATTGGTTTCGGAAACACAGGAGGTTGGAAGACAATCTGTTCTCACTGACGCAGTGCATCTAAATAGCAAAAAAGGAAATAAGGCCCCTTTGTCTAGCATTTTTCAATATCAAGGAAGCGTACGATAGCGTGGTTCAAGAGGACTTGTGGGGAATGCTGGACACACCAGGTGTGAAAGATGGAGTCACATATCTTTTAAAGGATATCCATAAAGGTAACCTGACAGTTATAAAGTGGAAAAAACAGGTATCCAAGCCTGCAGAGGTAAAACGGGGGCTTAGGCAGGGGTGTCCTCTGTCAGCCTTGTTATTCATGATGCGTCTACAAGGATTAGAGGCCAAATTTGAGAAAAGTGGACTGGGCTTCAACCTCTCTTTCGTCAAACAAGGAAAACTCATTGAACAGGCACTACCAGCATTGATGTACGCTGATTATATAGTGCTAATGACCGACAAGAAGGAAGATTTGCAGAGATTCATGGATATGGGCGGTAATGAGGGAGATAGGTTAGATTTCAAATTCAATAGGAAAAATCAGCAGTAATGATTTTTAATGATAATGAAGGTAGTGAGCTTAGTATATAGGAGGTCGCACTAGAGATATCAGATGAATACTAATATCTAGGCGTGCGGATAAGCAATGGGGCCCAGTACCTAAGGGAGCACGAAATATACGTGACGACTAAAGGTAACAGGAATGCAGCGATGATGAAAAACAGGGCACTGTGGAATTACAATAGGTATGATGTTGTGGGGGAATATGAAAAGGGGTGATGGTTCCTGGTCTGACGTTCGGCAATGCAGTCTTGTGCATGAGATCAGAAGTTCAAGCAAGATTAGAAATTAAGCAACGTGGAATAGGTAGGCTTGCCTTAGGAGTTCACAGGTATACACCAAATCAGGGAGTACAAGGTAATATGGGATGGACATCATTTGAAGGCAGGGAAGCTAGCAGCAAGATAAAATTTGAGAAGCGATTGAGAGAAATGGGGGAAGAGCGTTGGGTTAGGAAGGTATTCAGCTACTTGTACATAAAGAATGTCGATACAATATGAACAAAATAGAGGATGCGAACCAGAAAATTGACTGGTAAATACTTAGGAAACAGCAGGGGGCCAAACCAAAAAGAATTATCGGTTAAGAAGGAGGTGAAGGAAGTTGAGACCGTTATGTAAAGAAATGGCATGATTAAAAGTCTGCACTAGAGATATATCGAACTTTTAAGCTGGAAATTGCGAAGGAAAGGATCTAAGATAATACTCCGGGGTAGTTCTCTACTGTTTGAGGCCAAGAGGGGAGTGTTGCGAACCAAGAAATATCAGGCCAAATACGAAGGGGTAGACACGGTATGCAGTGCGTGTGGAGAGGAAGAGGAAACTGCCGAACAATTGATAATGTTCTGTAAATGGCTTCACCATATAGTTCAGGATGATGGCGCAGAGTTTTCCAAAGCACTGGTGTTTAGAGACAGGTATGGAAAAATAGACTTTAAGCGGGTAGAAATAACTAGAAGATGGTTATCTGATTGGTGGCTAAACTCAAAGCACGAGTGAGTATTTAACGCTTCACTGCAAAGTACGAGTCCTCATCCTCACTATTTAAAGGGAAAAAAATAAATGAGGTTTTTGGTTCACTAAGCATTACGGCTTGGTGGCGTGAGCCACCGCCCAATCTAAAAGGTGCAGCCATATTCATCCATCCATGCAGCCGTCCGGAAGTGTTCCGATTCTCGGACAGCATGGGCTCGGTGCAGTCTTCTTAGAAGTCTGCGTATACTGTCTACGTGCTGTCAAGAATTGAGACACAGCCATTGACGTGGTAGCCTAGATGAGCACAGAGTGCGCGAACGCGTAGGAGCGTTCCACGGTGGTCCTCTGCTCCATGCGCTGACCGCGGGGACACGAACGCATGCGAAACGCCGACACATTAGCCCCACATCTCGTTGCGATTCGCGGGCAAAAAATGGAAAAAAGACGCCCACATTCCGTTATTGCGTCTCATTATTTATCTAGAGGTTTATTCATCTTTTCAAGCAACGAATTACATAAATTACACATGCCGTGTTAAATAATTTTCGCCATGTCACGTGCCACTGTTTGCAACGTCAGAGCAGAGTCGTCTACGTAGAGGACCAACGTCACTGCATTGCCGTGTACGTAGGACCATTCATACGCGCACGTCATGCCCTCATTTCTGGGCGCGTGCCCACTGAAGGAAGGGGAAGCAGCGCTCATCTTGAAATTTGACCAATTTCAGAGGCGCGTAGCGTTGTGAATTTCGGCAGACGTGATCATAAACGCCTTGTCTACGCATTGCGCCTGTCATCTCAAAATTGTCAAACCTGTTGAGTGGCCCTTTAATTGCGACGTCGTTGTCTGATGAGATCAAGGGCCAAAGGTGTTCAGTGCTCTCCTATTGCAGGACAGGTGCAGGCATTGTCCTTCTAGCTCTCTGATCGTTGCCAGTGCTTTATGCCTTCTGTTGAGTTGAGTTGAATAAACTTTATTTGCCCAACGATTGTTGCTGTGCCCGGGGTTAGGCTGCCAGGGACACATCGTTCGAGGAACATCTTTTGAGGTCCTCGGCGACGGTCCTGGCCCACTGGACGGCCCACTGGTCTTCGAGGGCCTCGCTGAGAAGGGCGGCTTGCCATCGTTCAGCAAGGTGCCCCATTTCGGTGGGTTCCTCAGTTGACGTCATCCTTTCTCGTGGCCTATGTTCATCTCTTTCGCATCGCCAAAGTATATGTGCCATATCGGCCCATTCGTGCGCGCACCACGGGAAGCCAGGCGACGGGTGCAGCGTGGGCCATAAGCGGTGCAGATGGTAGGGGTTGGTGAACGTGCCCGTCTGCAGCCTTCTCAGGTCCACCACCTGCGACCTGTCCAGGCGCACGTGGGGTTGCGGAAATTTCTTCCGGTCTTTCCTATAGTGCGTAAGCACGTCGTGGTACGTGGCAGAAAACATTTCTCCTTAGCAGTCGGCGCACCTCTGTTGTCTCGCCTCTTCTGCACCAACATCAGTTGCTGCAGCAACGGACGTGGTGGGGATGGTAATTTCGGCATTGTCAGTGCCTGTGGCCACCACCGTGCCTCGGCCGGTGCTCCTCCCAACCACGGTGGCGGCTACTCCCTGGGTGGCTGCGTCGCGGCGGGTAAGTGTCCTCGCGACGAGGTGGGCGCGCTCGTTATGGTTGGGTGGGATGCCGGTTAGTCTTTGGCTGTTGGCGTTGTTGCTGCTATTTTTACGGCTGTTGTTGTTGATAGTCCCCCGTGTGAGCGGAAAACCACTTGAGGGCCTTGTCAGTAATCTTGCCTGACGCGAAGTCCCCAGCTCAGGCGTGAAGCATGCGTGCTACCTCCTCGGACACCAAGCCTTTAATATAGCTCCGAATCGCTTATTTAGAATCGCTAATAATCAGGCTGTCGTCTGCACCGCTGTGGAGTACCGCTAAAGATATGGCCATTTCTTCTGCAGCTTCGGATGATGGCAGCCGTGCTGATGCCATGACCCGAACCTTTCCTGTTGTATCCAGGACCACCATAGAGAAAGCAGGTCCTTCCGCCGCTGACCGGATTCGCTGTAGACGTTGCCGCTGTCGCTGCAGTCGTTGTTGTCGTAGCAGTAGCAGTGGTGGTAGTGTTAGCGCCTCGACTTCGCCTCGCTCGTTCACGGGTAGCGGCGGGGTTTCCGAGCGTCCCCGATCGCCCCCACCGGCTGATAGTGGATACCTGGCCGCATCGACGAAGAGGACACCCTCTTGGCTTCCATGCGCCTTCACGATTACTGCAGCTCTGCATTTGCGTCGTTGCAAGTCGTGAACGGGGTGCATGTTCCTGGAGGTGTTTTCGGTCAGTATGACGTCCCTGACTTCCACTAGCAATGCTTCCTTCAGTCCACGCGCCTCGTGATATCGATTCCCAAGCAGATCGAGAATCCGTCTTCCCGTTCTTGTGCCAGACAACCTCTCGAGCTGCGCGATCCTCTACGATTCTGCTATCTCGTCAAGGGTGTTGTACACACCCAGCTCCAGAAGCCGACGGGTTTCCGTGTACTGGGGCACACCCAGGGGTTCCTTGAACGCTCGACGAATCACCGCATTCAGCTTCTCGGTTTCGCTTCTGTTCCAGTCGGCAAACGCGGCGACATACGCTATGTGGCTCAGCGCATACGCATGTATTAACTTCGTCACGTTGTGTTCCTTCAGCCCTTTCCTTTTTTTCGCTACCCGACGCACAAGGTGCGTTGCGGCGGCCACTTTCTTTTGCAGTGATGCTACCGGCTCGTGGTTCTCACCGTTCTCTTCCAGCCACAGGCCGAGCACTCGTATTTTGGACACTGTTGGTATTTGGGTCCCCTCCTTCGTGATGACGCGGATGCCCAAGCAACGGGCGTCCAGTACAGCCTGAGGGTGAGGTCCTTTCTTGCGTGGTCTATGCAGGAGTATTTCCGATTTATCGGGAGAGCAGACGAGTCCCGTGCCTTGGAAATGCCACTCCACGGCCCTGACGGCCTGCTGCATTCTCTCTTTCATTTCACCAACGCTCGTATTCGCTGTGGTCTACACGGTCACGTCGTCCGCGTAGATCGTGTGATTGATACCCTCTATTGCGTCGAGACGGTCCGGTAGTCAGATCATGATGAGGTTGAAAAGCATGGGAGAGAGCACCGAGCCCTGTGGCGTACCCGCACCCCCCGTATCAACTGTTCGTGGTGGGGCACTGCCGACCTTCACCATCGCCTTGCGTCCGGTCAGGAAGCTGCTAACGTACCGGTGGAACCTTGAACCAAGACCTAGTTGGCTGATCTTGTCCAAAATGGCAACATGTTTTACTGTATCGAAGGCGCTTTTGAGGTCTAACCCAAGCAGGGCGCGCACGTGCGTGCTTGGTGTGTTAATGACCTGTTCCTTGATTTTCAGCATAACATCCTCAGTCGAAAGTCCTTTGCGGAAGCCGATGATGTGAGTGCCGAAGGCATCCCGCTTCTCGAAAATCGTCGTCACCCTGTTGAGGCAGGCGTGCTCCATGACTTTCCCTACGCAGGACGTCAGAGATATCGGCCTCATATTTCGAACCTTAAGCGGTTTACCTGTCTTGGGTATTAGTATGACATCCGCTGTCTTTCATTCTTGTGGAATACGGCCTTCCTTCCAGCATGCGTTGATATACTGACGTAGCTTCTCGATGGCGTCATCATTCAGGTTTCTCAAAATTCAGTTGGTGATCTTGTCAGGACCGGGCGCCGATTTAGTCTTCAGTAGCTGGAGGACTACTGTAATTTCCTGCATGGAAAATTCCGCGTCTAGTTCCTCGTTGGGAGCCCCACAGTATTCCATGTGACTCTCACCTGCCGGGCGAGTGAGGTGCGTCTGGTTGATCTCCTCCACGAAGGCCTGCGGGTCGTCTTTGTACTTGGATCGCAGCTTGGCCATCTTGATACGAGTCACAGTTCTCATGCTGGTTGGATCCAGTAGGTGCCTGAGAGGAGGAGGTAAAACTTTATTAGACCAAGGGATTTGGGCACTTACGTCCCAGGGTCCCCACACGACCCCACTGCGCTATGCGTTCATGAGTTCATGCAGTTCCATGACGTGGGCGGCCCGGTCAGTGGCGATTTTCTGCTTGGCCGGGTCCGTCGAGCGCAGCAAGGTCTCCCATTCCTCCCATGTGGTCAGTGGCTCCGGGCCCCGCGGGGGAGGGTCCGCCGGGCATTCCATGAGAATGTGGGTAAGGGTAGCGTGGGGGTGAGTGCATTGAGCACAGGACGGGGCGTACGCTCCCGGGTAAATGCGGGAAAGAAAATAGGGGGAGGGAAGGGTGCGGGTCTGAAGGCGACGCCATAATATTTGGTGAAAATTTTTCAGGGATCGGTGGGGTGGTGGGTATAGCTGGCGTTCGGCGCGATATGACTGGGTGATCTCGTTGAACGAATGCATGCGCTCCCTGGAAGAGCCCGACTCCGATTCCGCCGCCGCCCGGTTGATGAGACCTCGGGCGTGGTCATTGGCGGCTTCATTGCCGGGATTTCCAGAGTGCGCAGGCACCCAGATCAGCTCCACATGGCGGGCCGGGTTTTTGGTGGGCGAGCTGAGAATTCTAAAAGCGCTCTCGTGGACTCGTCCTCGCGCGAAATTTAGGATCGCGGTTTTCGAGTCGGAAAGGACGTACCGGGCATCAGTGTATGCGAGGGCAAGCGCGATCGCCGCTTCTTCCGAGGATTCCGGGGTGGATGCAGGAGGAAGGTGGAGAGTTGCAATGGGTTGGAGTGTGCGATCAACGACTGCAACTGCCGCGTCGTCGCCCGTGCAAGCTGCATCCACCCATACGGCGTCCTCTTCAGAACCGTAGTATTTGTGGAGAGCCTTTGCACGGGCCTTGCGGCGGGCCGAATGGTAGGTAACGTGGGTGTTTCTTGGGAGAGGTTTAACTATTATCTGTGTGTGTATGGGTCGGGGGATTGGTAGAAGTGTGGGGTCGGCTGCTGGTATGTGAATATTGAGGGTGTTAAGTATGTAGCGTCCGGTGAAAGTCTGAGCTAAACGAGTGTATTGCGCTCGTCTGTGGGCCTCAATGAGTTCGTGTGTGGTGTTATGGAGCCCAAGCTGAAGAAGTTTAGTGGTCTGTGTGTTAGGGGGGAGGTGTAAGGCCACCTTGTAGGCTTTACGAAGCATGGCATCCAGGGTGGCTATTTCTTCTTGTCGAAGTCGGAGATACGGGATTGTATAAAGGAAGCGGCTCAGTATGAAGGCATGAATGAGACGGCACAAATCGTGTTCCTTCATGCCATAGTGTTTTCCAGAAACTCTGCGGATGAGGTGCGAGAGCGCATCCGTCACTCGCTTCAGTTTCCGGATAGTGAAAGTGTTACGGCCGTTATTTTGGATGTGAAGGCCCAAGGTTCGGATTGTGTCGACCTCTGGGATAGGGCGCCCGTCCAGAGTAACGGTGATGGGGGCAGTGGGAAGAGTACGTGGTGAAGGGCGTATGAGAAGCAGCTCAGATTTTTCCGGGGAACAGGAGAGACCAATGCTTTGTGCGTGTTGTTGTGTAATATTTGCGGCGGTTTGTAAGGTTTCCTCTATGTCGCCATCACTACCGTGGGTGGTCCACAGTGTGATGTCGTCTGCATAGAGGGTGTGGTGAAGGTGAGGGATATTGTGTAGAGCGCGGGCTAAGGGAATGAGTGTGGCATTGAAGAGAAAAGGGGAAAGGACCGAACCTTGCGGAGTGCCTACACCACTGAGGGTATATGGAGGGGACGCATGGGGGCCCATATGAACCTCGGCCGTGCGTCCTGATAGGAAGGCTTGTATGTAGGCGTACATACGAACGCCCACATTGAGGGGGGAGAGAGCCGCCATGATCGCTCGGTGTTCTACTCGATCAAAGGCCTTGGTTAAGTCCAGGGCCAACACGGCTTTAGTATGAGCGGGGATGAGAGGATCAAGAATTCCGTGCGTCAGTTGAAGCATGGCATCTTGGGCGGAGAGACACGGGCGGAAGCCCACCATGCTGTGCGGGTATAGGTTGTGGTCGTGCATGTGTTGAGTCAGTCTGTTTAAAGCAACGTGCTCGAGAAGCTTCCCGAGACACGATGTGAGTGAAATGGGGCGGAGGTTTGATATGGTAAGGGGTTTGTTAGGTTTAGGGATGAATACAATCTTGGCATGGCGCCAGGATTGCGGCAAGGTGCCTTCCTTCCAGCATTTATTAAAGTAATCTGTAATCTGTGCAATCGATTGATCATCCAGATTACGGAGCATGAAGTTAGTTATCCCGTCTTTCCCCGGTGCAGAGCTTGTTCGGATGTTCTGGAGGGCCATACGGACCTCTTGCTCCGATATGTCGTTGGCCAGGGCTTCATTCGGGGCTCCCGTGTAGGGCGGGAGAGGGGAGGAGGTGCCGGGTGCCGTGTGTGTTGTGCGTAGTTGGTCCAGAAGGGTGTCAGGGGAAAGCGTGGAGTTGTGAAGTAGGCGTGTAATGTGATGTTGTGATGTTGTGCGTGAGTGTGTAGGGTCGATAAGGTGCCGTAGGAGGTGCCATGCGTACTTGGTAGAGAGGTTGCCAGCTATGCTGTTGCACACCTGACCCCAGTTGGAACGACACAACTCCTCGGCGTGCGCAGTTATTTGTGTCTGTAGCGTAGCCAGTCGGCGTTTTAACGTTCTGTTATGTTTCTGTCGTTTCCATCTCTCCAGTATGCTGTGGTGCGCCTCCCAGAGGTGGGCTAAGCGAGTGTCCAATGTAGGGGTGTTGGGTGGTGTGGTAATCTTTTGTGTGTGTGCGGTTATATCATCTAGGAGAGATGAGACCCAATGATCAATGTCTTGTATCGGGGTATTGGGGAGTTCCCGACGAGCGGATCGGATAGCGTCCCAGTGAATCAGATTATGGGTGAGGAGTCGAGGTCTGTGTGGTGTGTGAGGTATTTGTATGGCAATAATATAATGGTCGCTTCCAAGTGTGTGTTGTGTACGAGACCATGAGATATCTTTGAGAGAACAGCTGAGTGTGAGGTCTGGACTAGTGTCCATTGTTACGCTATTGCCGATTCAGGTTGGTGTGAGAAAGTTGTTATGTGTAGTGAGGCGCAAGTCTTGAATGGTAGTCCAAAGCCTGTGACCCCGTGCTGTGGTGTACCGATAACCCCAATCTGTATGCTGAGAGTTAAAATCGCCGCCTATGAGTAGGGGGTTTCGGCCCGCGATGCGGTGAATTCTCTGCAATAGCGCATCGAGAGTGGCCATGGCCTGGTGTGGGGTGTGGTAGATATTGGCTATAAAAATCGGAGGTGTGTTAAGTTTCGTGGGGATGAGTTCTATGAGGACGCACGGAGTGTAGGAGGTGATTGTGTGTTCTTGGTAGGTAAGGGTGCGATGAATAAGTGTGGACACTCGGGGAGTGTCAGTGGGGTCTGAGTGTACTGCATGGTAACTTGGAAGTTTGGCTTGGTGTTGCGTGTCCTGTAACAAAAGAAGTTTAGGTATGGCAGGGAGGGCAGGTATTAAGAGCTGCAGCGGTGCGCGCTTGCCCCGAAAGCCGCGGCAGTTCCATTGGATTAGTGATAGGTGGGTAGACGTATCACGACCCGCCATACTGGAGCGTGGGCGGAGCTAGGATTGGTTTTTGTTGCTGTAGTGGAAGTGAAATAGAAGGAGCAGGTGTGTGTGAGATGTAGGTAGAAGACCCCTCATGTGATGAGCTGGTAGTTTCGAGCCTCTGAAGGCGGGTCTCAAATTGCGTAAACCTAGTTTCTAGAGTTTGGGTTAGGCGTGTGAATAGTGCATCCATCTGTTGCTCAAAACGAGTAGACAGCTGCTCGACTATTGTTGAAAATTTAGCTTCGATGCGCGCCTCCAACGCTACCAATTTGGCGTCAAATTTGGCTTCCAAGTTTCTTAGGTCAGCCTGATAATCGTCGACTGAGTCTGAGCTGCGTTTCTTTTTAAGGGGGGGTGAGGAGTGTGTGGCGGGGCTGTTGGGTGACTGCGCAGTGGGTGGGGTGACTTGTTCTGGGGATCGCTGTTGCGAAGGAGGTGAGGGGGGAGTAGGGCTTTGTGTTAGAAGGGTTCTGAGACGGCTTACCTCCACACGCAGGGCCCGGAGCTCCTGGTCACGGGGGTCCGGGGCAGGCGGAGTGTTGGTTGCCGGTGGTCTGGTCCCATTGGGCGTCTTCAGCTTGTCCGCCCATGTAGGTTGGTCGGAACTCTTCGACTGCCCTTTGCATTGGCCGGCATGTGGCTCAGAGCGTTTGGTGCTTGCACCGCGTAGTGAGTGGTCTACTCCTTCCTGTGATCGTGGTTCACGTGGTGACTTGGGCCTGGTTACTTTAGGTAGGTGCCGGTGCTTACACTCCCGGGTCCCCGACAGATGTGGGCCTTCGCAGATGATGCAGACTGGAGTACACGTTGGATTTGCCTCCTTCGGGTGTAATTGGCCACATCTGGGGCACCTGTGCGTCCTAGGTTGTATGCATACATCCGTGCGGTGGCCTATGGTCCGGCAGTTACTGCACGTCTCGACCTTTGGTGTATAGGGCGTGCACAGATGCAGTCCTCCACCATAAACAATCTTTCGTGGGACGGTGGCTTGTCCAAAGGTAATGAGAATCGATCGCGTGAGTCCCATTCGTCGAGCGTCTAGTATAGTTTCATGAGGGTTGCGGGAGATCAAGTCCGCGAGTAGTTCTTGTGGTGATTCCTTCCAGTAGGCGTTTGTAATAACACCCCTGACTGAGCCATCGGGGGGTGCGATGTATGCCGTCATGGCATACTCATGCTTGTCGTAGGTGATGTGCTGTAGCTGCACAAGCTTGAGCGCGTCCTTTTCATTCACCGCAGATACTGTGCAAGTGTTATTGACAGGGTGAATCCGGAGGGTCAGCGTAGATGGGTCGGTCAGCGCAGCGGCCTGCATGAGAGCGGTGAGGAGGTAGCGTGGCTGGAGCGTCGTAAGGTCAAGGCCTCCCTGGGAGCGGAACACCACTTTAAATCCGTCGGGTGGAAGGGGCGGTAGTTGCTTGATCTTTTGGGCGGTTGTATGGAGAACGCGCAGCAGCGTCGAAGAGCTCTGTAGCCCGGGAGTTGTGGCGGTCTGCGGAGTCTCGCGCGACTGGCTCGGCGTCTCTCGCACAGAAGGATCGGCGTTCGTATCGTGGCTCGCGTTTCGTGTTTCCCGGAGGTTTGCCTGGGCTCTGATGACTTGGGTCCAGTCCCGAGGGTCATACTGGCTTGGGTCCATGTCCGTGCCTTGTACTCGAACCTCCATGCTGGCCTAAGGTGAGGAGGCTGCGGCGCGACGCGTCGCAAGGCCTAGCACGGCGGTGGCGCGACGGGGCCTGGTTTTTGGGCCTGGTGGACCTCCTGGGGCTCGCCGAAACCTCAAGAGGGGTTAGTGGAGAGCGCTCACCTGTATGAAGGCGTTCGTGTTGTTGAGAGCACTCGAGATACCAGCGATTGGCAATTTTCGCTGTCGCGGTACGGAGCCGAAGCGAAGTGCTGCTGCACTCCAAGACCCCTAGCGGCCAATCTCCGGTGCCTGAGAATCTTCCATGTGTGCCCTGCACTCATGTTTCTGTCCACCGTATCGCACAGCTCCTGCCATTCCTGTTCGCACAGTCGAGCGCAGTGGGCCTCAATCTCTCGGTTGATCTTGGCAATCTTCTTGCGTATCTTCCTGTTCAGTTTCTGCTGACTCGCTTTTCGCTGCATAGATTTCTTGGCCTCTACAAGATGCGTGAGCCGGCTGTCCACCCTGGACGGCTCGGGAACGCTGTCGTCGACGCTTCCGCAGGGCCTGTCGCCACCTTCAGGCTCTTTTCGCCTGTCTGGCCATTCTATTTCTTTTGTAGCTTTTTCTACGTCCGCGAGTAGTTCCCTGCAGTATTCCCCGATATCCTCGATCGGCCCATTCTGCTTCTCTCATTCTCTTTGCTCTCGAAACTTGTCCCAGTCCACGACTCTAGCTTTTCGGCAGCCGTCCATTTCGCCTCTATCCTCTCCCATTGTCATGCACAGGACTCTGTGGTCGCTCCCCAGATCCTCAAAGGTGTTCGACCAGGTGATCGCGCCCACGTCGGACCAAATGGAGAGATCAGGGGACGCGTCGCGGCACGCACCCTGTCCAATCCGCCTGTGCAATGCCGGTTCATTGAGTAGAACCAAGCCAAGCTCGTCCATCAGTTTGGCTAGCCTCTTCCCTTTGGGCGAGTCGGCTCCATATCCCCATTGCGTGTGCGGTGCATTGAAGTCTCCGCAGATTAAAAGGGGACTGGAGGCGGCCTTCGCCATCGCTTCACGAAGAAGGGCGCCAAAGTTGTGCGTGAGGCCCCTTTTTGAAAGGGGGCTGTACATGTTAAGCACGAATAGGCCGGTCTTCCGGTTTCCAATGCAGGGCACGACCTCAATCAGGTTGCGGTCGATGCCCGACTCCTCGCTGATATCAAGTGAATGGTCGATAAAGGCCGTCCCTCTCTTAACTAGGGTACACACCTTTATGTGCTTCCGCGTGCATTCACACGGAGAGCCACATGCCACATAGCCTGGTAGCTGAGCCCGGTCGAAGGGTTCTTGCAAAGCAATCACTTCGGGAAGTTTGCTTTTCGAGAGAGTTTTCATATATTGCACCATTGTAGCTTTTTTGTTTTTGAAGCTCCTACAGTTCCATTGCCAGATGGTGCGTCTCCCGACAAACTTGCGGGACGCAGCCATGGTTGCTATTCAAAGGCGTTGGGGGAACGCGACTGTCCGTGCGTCCCTCCTTTTTCAGTGTGGGTGGTGTTGACATTGCTGCTTCTGTTGAGAATGATCGATGCGTACCCTTCCAATTCGTCGTGGCCTTATCCCTGTTGCTGCAACTGCGCCGTCCTGCGTTCCAGATATTCGATGTGCTTATTCACGGCCGCAAGTTGGTTATTAACCGCGGCATACTGTGCGTTCCTTTCGGCGTCAGACTCGTTCAGCCGAATGAGGAGCGTCTCAAACAGTCGCTCTGTCTTGTTTAGTTTGTCTACCATTTCTTCGATCACGTCCATTTTTCGGCCTGCCGGTCGTGCCCGCTTCGGTTCTTGCGTGTGAATTTCAGCGCCTTCAAAATAATGAGAATCGCTTGGGCGCTTACGCTTAAAGCCCACCGCCACCGGCGCTTCAATTTCACCTCCACAGCCTATGTCCGTGTCCCCGTCTTTTACTGCTGAAGTTGTGTCGCGTTCATCGGCAGCTCCATGGGACGAGAAGCCGTCAGAGGATGGGGTCTCTGCGGGGTGTCCTCTTATTCGCTTGAAGATTTCGTTCAGTGTCTGTTGTACCTCCTCAATTTTCCACGTTGATTTTTCATTCTGCTTTCTGGCCTTGGCCAACTCTAGTCTAAGCTCCCTATTCTCTTTCTCCATGTTCTCCATCCTCGCTGCCAGGCCGGGGTCGGCGGCTGCCCGCGGGCGGCCGGAGAGAAGGTGCCCCTGTGCGGAGTCCGCCTTTGTTCCCATGACCATGTCACGCCAGGTGATATTGCGCGGCCCTTCCCGTTTCCCGCCAGGTGTGGCCCCTCCTATGTCTTGTTGGAGGTGGTGTCGATTCTCGCTGCGGCTTCTGCTCCGACTCCAACTTCTGCTCGTACTACGACTTTTTCTCCGTCTTTTTATCGGCGAGCGGAATCCGGATCTGGTTGAACGACCCATGACCTGTTGGGAGCGGGTTCTGGATCTCGAGTGACTAGGGCGGCCTCCTTCCACCGCACCAGCATTGATATCCGATGGTGACGGGGTTTGCTCTTGGAAGTCTCTGAACCTGGCCTTCCACCTTCTCTGCTTCACTATGTGCGGCACCTTGTATTTGACCTTGCACATCCGGTCAGCCATGGGGTGCAGCTCACCACATAGTCGGCACTGGGGCGTACACTCGTGTCCATTGATGGGGTTCTTTAATCCACAAATTGGGCACAGTTTGATATCTGGTCTTGGGCACCCGTCGGGTCTGTGGCCGAGCCTGCCACATTCCTTGCAGATGTCTATCTGTTCCCGGTACAGAGATACTCTTATCATAACGCTGTTGAAGTAAACCCACGAAGGAACTCGGTTTGCTTCATAGAGCAGAATCACGTTTGTCGTACTACCGAGCCTCTCCGCATACGTTAGAAAGGGGTTTCTTGTGTTCACCAGTGCTTCCACGAGCTGATCTTGATTATATGTAAGTGGTACATTGCGTATGATTCCTTTTGTCATATTTTCAGGCGCTGAGACATATGCGTTCGTTTCGTACCTCTTTCTGTTGATAGTCAAAACCTTCATCTTGGCGATTTTCGTCGCTGTGCTGTCCTCCGGTGTGCTTATCAGCAAAATGTTTTGCGTGGGGTTGGGGCAGATCGTGATCATCTTGTCGTCGCCCACTCCTGCTCCGTTGCGTATCGCCTCATCAAGACTCGCACGTACCGCACGTGCTCCTTATATTCAGCCCATCCCTCGGTCGAACAATTACCTTGATATCGTCCCTGGGCAGTCTGGGCATCTTGCTTGCTCGTAGAACCTTGCCGACAATGCTTCGGCGGCCTTGGCGCAACGGGCTTGGTGAACGGGCGTCTTCGTGCCTCACCACCTTGCTCTGGCGCGCGCGTCCTCTTTTTTTTTCGTGTAACTTCAATCCAGCCATCTGCAACGCTGTCAGCGTCTTCGTCTTCACTCGTGGAAACGATTCTTGTTTGTTCAGTTCTGTGGTCCGTGGCTTCCCCTGTCCCTGCCTTGTCTACATCATCTCGGCTGTTCTTTCAGTCTTTGAATTAGACGCGGTATGCGCCAGGCCCAACCACCGTAAGGCCTAGACGCTCACTCGTATAGTTCTTGCAGTTTACAAGCCTTAAAGCTCGTAAAGCTCACGCTCACCCAAAAAGCTGGTATCCATCGGTTCGCGATGACTTGATCTGTCCGATAGTGTGCCACTTTCAAGGGTAGAGTTCGAAAAACCTCTGGAAACATTCACAAATCGACGGAGCCGATGTGACATGCGTTTTCTCCCACTGGCGACCGTAGCGCCTCCCCTTATGCCTTCAGATTTATGCCTCTCATTAGCCGATTCTTCCGCATTTTCACTGAATTTCAGCTTGTATTATCCACGAGCACATACATACCTACATTAAGCGGCAAGCCGTCTGGTAAATTAGTTTTCTTTTATTAGACGGTACTCCCTCTATCCTCGGTGTCTTTAATAACCCCCTCCCCTGTTCGTCGAAAACGCTCATTCCGTGGTTTACATCGACAAACTCCCTAGTGACGTGTCCGCGGCGCAGAAGATGCAACGTCAGGGTCGCAGCAACACTGTCAGGTGACAGTGTTGCATATTTTGTTTTAAAGTTTAGTGACACGTCATGAAATGACGCTAAATATATGTGCAAACGTTGCACGTACAGACATATGTTGAAGTTTGGAAAGTTACAGATCCTTATATAACCAGTTGTTTGCACTTGCGCGACGATGCCAACAAAAACAGGCGTATTAGTAAAACACCACAAGCGATAAGCTGATATGAAGCTCTGATGCTCGCCCTGGACACTGCTACATAAATCAACTTCAGCGCACGAAACTGCAATTGACGTTAACCCAACGTGACGGTTGTATGAAACGAGCGCATGTGTAAAGTTCATAAAATTAATTAGCGAGCACTGCAACCACTATCAACTTTTCACGAACATTACCTTCTATTTGAAAATCAGTTCCGAAACCTGGCGTAGCTCTGTGGTAAAATGCTCCATTGCCACGCTGAATCCCTGGGTTTAATTCACGCTAGGAGCCTGACATTTATTCTTTGTTCATTTTCATTTTTCAGTTCATTTCACTTTATTTTCAATTCCAACGTGCTAGTTCAAAAAATTATTTTTACCCATAGCCAAAGGCTAGAATAGGGTCCAATGATGCGATACAAAATGGCACAGTATCCAAACGATAGCACAAGGCAACAATAGCACATGTAGCAAAACAATAAAACAAGGCATTGGACCAGGATACGAGATGCTAAATATTGCGGATATAGAAAAGAAGGTTAGGCATTGTACAGACATATATATTCAGATACTCGAACTTGGGTAAGATAACAGAAACATGTAATTTTTGTACACAAACAAAAGAAAGGCAATGAGTAATAACAACTACGCAGTAAACTTTCACTGGACGTAGTGATACTTATATTTAAGAATTGAAGGATTTCGTTACTATTAAGGGGATTACGGAGACACATTAAGGATTGCAAGGAAGTGTTTTCTTTTATTTCCAGAGGAAAGTTAACAGCCGATTTTATATCCTGGGGCAATCTATTTCAGATTTTGGTACCGACGAATTGCAGACGCCGTTCTCCATAGACGTTGTTCGTGGGAGGAAGGTTAAAATTACCGGCAGCAGTATTCCTCGTAGGGCGGGATGAGGAGAAAAGAATGGACGAATGAACAGGACGGTTATACCTTATGATAAAATATTAATGGCGATGGCTGTTCTTTGTTGACGCAAACTGTCCATTGGTAAAATTTGTAGTTTACTAAACGGGGGTGCGCTGGGATGATCGTGGCTTGAGTGCGTTACTATTCTTAGTGAGCGCTTCTGTAGTTTTCGTAAAGGCTCCAGGTACGTAGTGTAAGTCCAACCCCATGAATCGATGCAGTATGACAGATGACAGTGTATGAGAGAAAAGTACAAGATCCGTATTATTGCAAGGTCGAAATAATTTCTCACTTGCAACAATGCATGACAGCCCGAAGATAACCTCGAGCACACTGATATTACATTGGGTTGCCAGTGGAAATGGTTGTCCATAACTACACTTTGGTATTTAAATGAACTGATGCATTCGGGTGCGTAATTATTTATATTTATTTGAATGCTGTCTAGAATTATTGGTATATGTCGGGAATGGATTATCATGTACTTTGTTTTTTTTCGCGTTGACGGTAAGTGTAATTGCCTTTAACCAATGTGATATATTTGATAGCTCAGCACTTGTTTTTGTTTCAATTTCTTGCATATTTTCCCCGTAACAATTAAAGCTGCATCATCCGTGTACAATAGTATCTCTGCAGAATTAATAACTAGTGGTAGGTCATTTATATATAATATAAAGAACAAAGGGCCCAGGACAGATCCCTGCGGGACCCCTGTGCTTATCGGTTTTTGCGAAGAAGGGATGCTACCTAGAGAAACAATTTTACTACGATAAGTGAAGTAGCTAGAAAAGAATTCAAAGCGTTCGTTTCTAAAGCCATAGTTATTTAGTTTTTTCTAAGGATGCTGTGGTCGATAGTGTATAATGCCTTCTGTAGGTCAAGAAATACAATAGAAACTAGTTTATGGCTATTTAAAGCTGTGTTGACAATTTGTGTCAATATTTGAACTGCAGTGGAAGTAGAATATCCCGGACGGAAACCATGCTGTTGCGGACATAAAATTTGATATTTTTCTAGAAATTTGTTGATTCGAGAAGAAAGTAGCTTTTCAAAGATGTTATTTATTATACTGAGAACTGATATAGGGCGGTAACATGAAGGGTCAGAGTGATCACCGTCTTTAAATACAGGCAATACTTTGGCGACTTTTAGAGGATCAGGGTAGGACGAGGTTGCTGGAGAATGATTGAAAATGTGGTACAAGATGGGACCTACTATGTCTATGTTATTCTTGATCAAATGGACTGTGATTCCATCCAGCCTTGGGTTTTGTTATTACATAATTTTTTCACGGTAGATAACAGCTATCCTAATTCTATGTCATGAGTAAAGAAGGTATTGGATATGGATCTGGCTAAACACATGTAATTATAGTCAGGATGACTAAGTACCAAGGACGGGCCAATACTAGTGAAGTATGAATTGAAGCTTTCAGCAGTTTGTTCGTCTATTGTTAAAGGGAGAATACGATGCGCACAAGAATTTCCTACAAGTCATTGTATAATTTTCCATATTGCTTTTGTATCCCCATTCGCGCGTTGAATCAAGTTGGAGTAGTAGTTCTTCTTGCATACGCGGATTATTGCCACAGATTCATTCCGTAACCTTTTATACTGCCCTAAGTAATAATGATTATGTTTATGCTGTTTCCATTTATTGTACCAGAACTGTTTTTTCTTCAAGATAGCAAGAATGTTTTGGGTCATCCAAGGGCAGAACGGGACGTTATAAGAGCGAGAAGATACGGTACTACTAGCGTCACTGATTGCAGTCTTTATAGTTTTGATTAGATTGGCAACCTCAGTATTTATATCATCATGCTACAAACTGCTTGGTACGAGAGAGAGAAGTTCGTTCCTTAATGGGGTATAATTTATTTTTCTAATGACAGGGTGATTTTTAGGTGCAGTCTTGGACAGGTCTATAATCGAAATACAAATAGGAAGGTGATCAGAGATTGGTTTGTCATACACACTTGCATTGATCGGCGCTAGCGATGTCACTTTTTTCTTAACACTCACGCGTTATAATTGCCCATGTGTGTTTTTATCGTTCCTGGGCAGACCCGCCTTCAAATATATGCCGCTTTTTGACGGGAAGTGCTTGACGACGTACGCGATGGGATTGTGACATTATTCATGTATTGACCAGTGCGTCATGTTCGTCAAAACGTCTTACCCTCCCGTACTAACTTTAGTTCACGCGATGTTTGGGGGTGATCACGAGAGCACCCAGACATAAACGTCTAGATAGATAGATACAAAGATAGACGCCAAAAGTGCTTGTAGTACGCAAAAAAAATGCTTTGCGTTTGAAAAATAAACAGACAACACATGTGCAAGCTACGTCCAACGTTGGCCGCGTCTCACCAGTTCACTACTATTGGAACCTTCTGAAGCTAAGTGTTCTACAGAACAAGCTATCACCGAGTCAGTATTAAATGCGAAGCATTTCTTAGCGAACTTCAGCGACTTTGAGCGTATCTATCTATCTATCTATCTATCTATCTATCTATCTATCTATCTATCTATCTATCTATCTATCTATCTATCTATCTATCTATCTATCTATCTATGTATCGGTCTATCGCTTTCTCTGTGTCTGCCTCTGACAGGTCGAAATAATTGCTCCCCCTCCACGAAGGAATCGTGATAAATTCGAATGCATTTCTTGCGCCGAGAGTACATGACGTAATAATTTTAATGGTGTAAAGAATGACGACACGAGGATTTGTACTGTAACCGTTTATTTACTCATTCATGAGCCAGTGAACGGCTGAGAGTGAAGCGCGCGCTTCCCTCAATAATATATACGTGCGAGCGAGCGGATGGGAGAGTGTACTGCAGTGAGGAGAGAGATCGGGCGGCGAGATAAGGATAAGTGAATTACTGCGGCTTCCCTCTCCTATACACTCTCCACACTTGCGGGAGCTTGGCGGAGCTCCCCCGATGTGAGCGCCCTCACACGCCACAGCGCGCTCTTCCTCTCCACTGCACTCTCCGCTACTCCTCCCGCACCACCTGCTCGGCTTGCTAGGGGCGAGGACAAGCGCGTGCCTCAGCTGTTATTATAGGCAAGGGATTGACAGCGGAGAGATGAACCTCCGGCTCGCGGACACCGACAGACGCCTCACATGCCACAACTAAAAAATACATTTGCATTTAAAAAATAAAGGCAGACGTCACAGGTTGTGGTAGCTGATACTGAACAGCTCAAGATGCAACGGCTATTTTCAGAATGAATGGGCTGATGTACGCTGTTTATCCTCCGTTTGACTAAGTTATATGTGGGGTGTAAGTCATGAAAACCCATGTGAATAGCGTGAAGTTGGTGCTAGAATATGATTGCGCCATTATCTTAATCAGCTACTCTGTGGCCATCGGTTTAGTCAATTGTCAGATAAACCCGCGGTACGTATATCTAGCCACCTTCGTCTGGATGCCACGTGATTCAGTGTGACCTAGCCGTGGAATCGAACCCATGGACCTTTCGTGAGAGACAACCACCAGCCCTGACACACCTCAAAAGAGACGGAGTGATCGTCCTCATGTTCCCACCACGTTTCCGGCAGGCGGCGCCACCACGCGCTCTCTCGCTCAGCGTCATTTAGGCTAATTACGACATGCATTTGGCCTTGAGGCGAAAACGATAGGCACATAAGCAAAAGTCACAAACACCGCCACAACGCTCACACTGTAAAGAACACAATCATCATCCTGGTGCCAGCCGAAAAGAGCATTCTATGGAAGGGCACAACCTCAGTAAAACTGCACACTCGTCACTACAAATGCTTTAAATTTTTTGTAGACGTGTTTTACGGAGCATAGAGCTCTCCTATAAACTGCATGTTGAGTTCACTGTTGTGTAAATCATAATTTCTTAGAATTTCAATTAGCTCACACGAGCTATCCGGTCAGTCGAATAACAGGTGCTGAAATAGCGGGTGATTTGAAACAGTCACTCCCGCCAGGATTGCCAGGTTGAGAAGACGAAAACCAGCCCCGAAATAAGAAAACACTGGTCAAAAAGTAGCCAACTCAAGTCAAAGGCCCCTAAATTAGCCAAAAGTAGCCTTGCGCGCATGAAAAATACTGCGACGTCTTCATTTTAACAAAAAAAAAATGCAACAGCCTCTTTCCGAAAATGAAAGCAAGTACAGTGTTAACACTTCAGAATAAGAACTGCTCTCATGCAAGCATAAATTGCTCAGCTTAGCAATCACAATGGCTGACAATGTTGCTACCAATGGAAAAATTGCAGTGTTTAGAAAATGACTCTTCACACATCGAGCCTGATTCTTTTCAAAAAAGACTAGAAGTAACACTATTTTGCCGACCATAAAATTGAGTATGGCGTGCGCACACTCGGTATCGCAATAAACAATAAAGTAAATACAGTATATCAACAATTCAGAATCACAACTGCTCGGATTCAGGCATAAATTGTGGACTTCAGCGATCAGCGGCCTTCATGCTGACGAAACGCAAACGGCCTAATCATCCTTGTTCGAAGGCTCTTGAAACGTCTTTCCAGCTCCTCAAACACGCCAAGCAGGTCGACATCCTGACATTGCAAAAGTCAGTTCACTCTTTTTCAATCGATAAGAATGTGAGCGAAGAAGATAAGTTACTCCAGGTTCCTTTCATCTCCATACATATTCTTCAGGAGCCTCCCCTTGTATTTTCTATACGAAACTAGGGCGAAGTGGACTCTCAGGGCTTCGTACTGGGAAACGATACTGTGGATAAAGTCTGGGATGGCAAGCCACCACACTCCTGATGAAGAAAGAATTTTAAGTGGTTCACTTCCTTCGCTACATGCATTCCCTGCTCGGTAAACGTCCCTATATACATAGGCAGCTTTCCTCACGCTGCTGTGAGCGAAATATTTGTGAGTTTCTCTCACCATGAACAAAGTGTTTGAGGGCATCGTATTCATGGTGTTTGCGGCAACGAGGTCGAAGAAATGGCAAATGCACTTTACAAGGGCAAGTGACGGGCTATCACTTTTTATTCTTTTCCACAGCGAGTTATGACGGCTACAAATTACGCTGGCGCCGTCCGTTGGCAGACCTACGCCGTTACTTGGACTAAGACAGTTCTCGTGAAACACGGCTTCTGTCTCGTAGATCAACTCCGCTCGTCAATCTGAAATCTCTTTGAAGAAACGTGGTGACGACCTTCTTGACATTATCGCGGTAATAGCGAATTGATATGCATACTTGCTTCTTCACAGATTTGAATGGTTTCATCAAGCACAATGAAAAACAACTTTCCGCTAAGGTCGCGCGCTAAAGTTTCTGTGAAGCATGGTGCGGTGACTTTTTTTTTTATTAAGGCACTAAATTCGCTCCATTGCAGTGCAATGTCTTGCCGGAGTTCACCCTTGATGATATGAAAAGTTCGTCCACGGAGTTGATGTCTATGTCAAAAGCAGTGAAATGTGAGATTTTAAAAGCACACAGCTTCTGCTCCATGTCGTCTGTTAAACGATGGGCGATCGTATCCGTCAAAAGCAGCTGGTTGCCTGGCGCAGAAACTTTGCGATGTTTACGTGTCTCCGAATGTTTTATTACGTCCGTGTAGCGGGCTCGCACTTTACAGGAACAGTATTTACACGTCACATGCTGTGAATCGTTATTGGAAGGCACGATGAAATCTGAAACCAAAAAGTGCAAACAGAAAAAAAAATCACTGCATATCCATGGAGTGAATGGTGATGAGTGGGGCGAAGTGCCAGTCCGTCCGTGCATGAATCCGTCCGTCCATGCTTCCTTAGTCAGGTGGTTCCATGCGTCCGCCGTCCGTACGGGCGTCTATCTGGGCGTCCGTTCATGCTTCCATCTGCGCATAACATTGCCCGTCCGCGCGTTTGTTCACCTGTCCATGCTTCCGTCAATCCATCCGTTCGTCTTGTTGTACAAACTTCCATTGCACCAACGACATCTAGAAAGTGAGACAAGAAAAGGGGATGATACAGCACCATCTAATATAAAATACTGTTCGGTAGATACTGCTGGTTACGCCTGACACAGGACAAGGTTAGACTAAAAGGAGCTTCGCCCCAACTTACTGTACGAACAACAGCAACAACAACAACAACAACAACAATAATAATAATAATAATAATAATAATAATAATAATAATAATAATAATAATAATAATAATAATAATAATAATAATAATAATAATAATAATAATAATATGCTTTTTCTGGTCATTACCGATGCACAGAAGGAACGTAAGCATACCACTTGGTTATGCAGAATGCCTGTGTTCTATTCCTGCTGAAACCGTGTTTTTTGTATTATTTGCGTTCACCTTAAAAGGGGCCTGCAATACTTTTTGAGCGTGGTCAGAAAACACTGCGGATCGGTAGTAGAGGCTCCCGAGAACACGCGAGCCAAACTTTATAGCGCGGCACGAGGCCTAAAATTCACAATAAATGATGAAAGTTGGCTAAAACTGCTTTCTGTTTTCTCGACAAATGACGGAAAATGCCCAAAAATCCCACGTAGATTTCTCGCCTATCAGCAATTGGCTGATTCGAACGAGACGCGTTAGGTCATTACAGAGGTCGCCATGGGAGGCCGTCACTTGTCCATGCGTGTGCGCGCTATTGCACTAAAAAAGCCGCGTGTTCGAAGAAAAAAAAAAAAGTGCTCGAGGTCACGAGGCGCGTGTGATGTTTTTTGTTTGCCCCTCCCATTCCTCCATGCTTAGCTTCCAGCGCTTTCGTCGGGACGAGAGAAGAGAAAATGGGATTGCAGCGTGGGACAAATCCTTGTAACTCCGCTCGCACTGGATGTATTCTTAAAATTTTTGCGGTGGCAATTATCTCTTCCAGTGAAATAATTAAGTGGTTACTCAAAGAAGTCTTTCAGGGCCCCTTTACTTCCGCGCACACCGAAAAAAAGAGCTGACGCCGGCGCCAGATGTTGTTTGACATGGACTTCATAATTCCACAGTGTTAAGATTTCGGAAGCCTATTCTCGCAGCTCGTTACCGAGTTAGCCTCATATTCTGTCAATCACGTCTGTACCAGCATCTTACAGGCCATGGTGGGCGGGTACGCACGACACGAGGCTAAATCTATCTATCTATCTATCTATCTATCTATCTATCTATCTATCTATCTATCTATCTATCTATCTATCTATCTATCTATCTATCTATCTATCTATCTATCTATCTATCTATCTATCTATCTATCTATCTATCTATCTATCTATCTATCTAGCCGCCTACGACTTTTAGCTCTCCTGGCCGTTTCGATAATGGTATCGATGGTAACTGGCTGGGAAGCCTTACCAAGCTCTGTTGAGCTTTTTCTTCCCTTGCCCTGTGCTCTGTGAAGTAGTAAATAAATGAAATGAAAGTGAAATTTGACATTTGTTCCCTGCGCATCGATCATCCAGATGTTGCATTCCATTAACGTCACTTTTCTGTTTGCCTGGTCCCGAGAAATTATCATTACATTATTATAAATATAGGAGTTATCAAATGCGCGGTACGATCAAAATTCGGTCTTCGAAATAGGATCGTGACTGCATTTCAGCCTTTGCTTCTGGTCAACCGCAAGCAAAGCTATTGTCCGCGATTAAAGCTAAATTTCGCACGCTTAGTACAGGAAGCGATGAGACCAAATATGTGGTAGCCTTGAGCGAGCGCTGTGAGCAGAAAAAAAAGAAGGAAGCAAGAAAATAACATAAAAACTTGACATAAAAGCCAATGTCACCTGCAAGAGATATTGACTCACTGTGTGACAATGCCGGTTGCATTGTTCTGTCATGTCAATGGGATCACAGCTTCCGGAGTTTTTGTCGCTATTACGAGACCTCCACGATCATCGTTGCAGACAATTGCGCTGAAACCATTCTGTGACACACCCATGGGGCTAAAAAAGTTATTAAACACGTAAATAAGTATATAAATAAATCTAAGGAGCTGTTGCAATAAAGAAAGCAGGAGAGACACTTGAGTTTCAAGTGACAACCTTCACTAGGACTTTTCATATGCAGAACTTCCCGTGACAAAACTACGATGTGACGTCCAACAATTGACTCGGGGGTAGATTCGACCCCACAGGGTGCTATAAGGTGCACCCAAAATGTCCATCGAAACGAACGTCCGTCAAGTTCCGAATCGCGGTGGAACCCGGGTGAGAAGTCAAGCAGCGTAACGACACAGCCATAGTGGCAGCACCCTTGCACTCGAGCCGGAAAATCTTATACACGAGTTTCAAGTCAGCCTATGCTAATCTGGGAGCCTTATTCTGTCGAGCACACTTAAACCTGTTGCGGCATTAACGCTTTCCGGTTCGAACTGGACCGCGCCCCACACACATGAGATAGCGTACAATTAAGGTCCAAGGCTTTCCGCAAACGTGTAACATAAAAACAACACTGCACAATACGCAAACTTTAGGTCAGCACAATAGGGTCGTTCATGTAGAAGGACATTCACACCCAAAACCGTATCGCACAGCAGTTGTTGGCCCGATGACTGCGTCAAGGACACAAAACTGCCGACGTCATGTACTCATGCTCGGTATTTGTGATTACGAACTGTTTGCAAAACAATATCGAGAAGTAGTAGCTGCGAGTGACAAACAGTGTTTCTTGATATCGTTGTGTCGGAGAGTGTGACTTCTCGTCGATGCGCCCGCATTCCAACATGTACCATTGTCCAGAATCACAATTAGCGCAAGGAACCGAGTATATACTTACAGGGGCCAAAAACCTGGCGACGATACCGTATCTACACAGCATTTCAAGTAAACTTAAGATAGGGTATTGAGCGGGTGTAGCGGTTGTTTATCCGCACCGAAGAAGCTACCGCGGTTGTATGTTCGAGCTACTCTCGTAGAAACACTATTGCGTCATTGCGCCCCGCCGCGGTGGTCTAGTGGGTAAGGTACTCGGCTACTGACCCGAAGGTCGCAGGATCGAATCCCGGCAGTGGTGGCTGCATTTCTGATGGAAATGGAAATGTTGTAGACCCGGGTGCTCAGGTTTGGGTGCACGTTAAAGAACCCCAGGTAGTCAAAATTTCTAGAGCCCTCCCCTACGGCGTCTCTCATAATCATATGGTGGTTTTGGGACGTTAAACCCCACATGTACATCAATCGATAAATTATTGCGTCATTGCAAAATTATGCGCCTTAAGAAGTCTGTTGGCTGCGCAATAGAAGTAGTTTGCAGCATACGCTTGTACTGTGTACAAGGGTATGTTTACAAGTCATCTGACTTCTTTTTGTTCGAAATGTGGTTGCCAGCCTCTGTGAAAAAATGGGCACAGCTTGCAGTAAGTCACGCAAGGCTGGGTCACAGCAGAGCCGGTGGCACAAACCCACGCTAGGGAATTGGTCAAGGACCATGTAGTTCTAACGAAATACTTTTATTTTGATAGCTTAAGGCTTTTGAAAAAAATAAGAGGGATCAAGAGTAAAGATATATATATTAGAAATAGTCAAATAGAAATAGGAATATAGAAAACGAAGCAGATAGGTTCAGGAACAATAAATAAATGAAAAAAAAACAAAGCAATTTGTAAACAGTAATTTAGGAGTAATAATAAGTTCTACTGTTTAAATCTCTTTAGACCTTTAGTGAACTCCTGAAATGGATCGGTAACTTTCGCGTCACTGAATCGTATGCACAAAGCCCTTCAAAAAATTGAAATTGGAGTGATTAACTCTAATCTTATAAGACAGAAGGTGGCGCCTATTGTAGTTTTGCGCAATGTAGCGTATCTTTTACAAGATATTAGATAATGGTCTGTTGTCTCAGAGACTTCACAAAACAAACAATTAGGGGAAGTAGCCAGACCCAGCTCTGTGTAAATAAAAACTTAGATTAGGAGTTTGGCACCACATCCTATACTCTAAATGGCTGTGCTTTCTTCCTTTATTATGTGCTTCTTTATTCTGTATCTTTCAGATTTTTTCTCCCTGTGCTTGTTGGTGCACATCTAGCATAGAAGCTGTGCTGTAAAACTGCAGCATGCATTTGCCACAGAAATTTGGCAGATCCCACTAAGGCACAACTACATTGGTCCACTAAATATTAACAAGAGGACACACGCGTGCACGAGTGGCGAACGCCGATTTTAGAAGCCACAGGTTTCAGCTTCTTTTTTTTATTGAAATAGAAAATAAACGAAGGAGTTTTTGTCACCGTCATTTGGCGACAGCTACCCCTTTCCACCTAATTGGTACAAATAAAAATATAAAAAAAACAATGACATATATACATATAAACAGTCCTACATGGGTGAGAGCAAAAGTTCTCTTATATGGGCAGAACAAACGCGTAGACGACACGCTCACTTTTAGCTTTTGTCCGCTCAGTAGTCGTCACAAACCTTCGTTTCTTCGAAGAAGTGTTGCAGCACCTTCATTGCTTTGCCGTTTGTTTTGGATGGCCATGGACCTAGTATTTTATTCAACCTTAAAGGTCGCTCAGGATCTAACCTATGCAGTTCTTGTTCTAGTCGCCTTCGGTGTATGTCGTGTTTCGGACAGTCGAGCAAAATGTGACAGATATCCTAATGGTCGTGGCCGCATGAACATGCTGACGATGTTGCACGATGAATACGAAGTAGGAAGTGCTTTGTGTAAGCAGTTCCGAGTAGTAGGCGATGAATGAGTGTGTCGATACGTCTTGGAAGGTCACGGTCTAATTGGCATTCAAGATTAGAATCAACAGAATATAGGATCGATTCCTTTGTTTTGTCTGTGAACCAGGTAGACAGGCATAATTCACGTTTTGTTGTTCTTAAAATTCTATTTACATTATATTGAGATATCCGAATGAGGCACATTTGCGTAGAATTATGAGCGGTTTTCGCCAACTCATCCGCCATTTCATTTCCCTTAATTCCGCAGTGACTGGGAACCCACTGAAATGCCACTCGATGATTCGACTTCGTAGCTTCTGAGAGCTCTTTTACTATAGTGTATACTATACGCACATCAATGTGTCTTGAAGTGGCACTTTCCACACATGCCAGTGCTGCCAGAGAGTCTGTAATTACCACCCATTTTCTTGGTGTCGTTTAAAGTTTAATAAAGGTTATAGCTAGCAAAATTTCGACGAGCTCCGACGTTGTTGAAGAAGAGAGGTGGCCCAACCGACATTCATATTCTTCGTGCAATTCCGGAATTATGAATGCTGATGTCGCTGTCTCTTTGGTGCCGGAGCCGTCAGTGTACACGTGAGTGTATTCTTGGTACCTGTCAAACAGATGATGTGATGCCAACTGCTGAGCGGCGACGGTTGGCACTTCATTTGCTGCGAAGTACTTCTATTGACGTTTCAATAGTTGGTAGCTCAAGCAGCCATGGAGGGTAGTTTTGGTCCAGTGGCCAATGTGTCGACACAGGAAGCCGGAAAATGTACTGTTGGTACACATGGTGTACGTGCGCTCCAGCACGGTTCACGATGTTGGATATGAGAGGATGGGAAGGGTGTTGCATGACTAGATGAAAGGGGTGCCGACATGTCTCCACATTTCTAATTACTATAAAGTTGGGTTCTCTTGACTTTGTCAGTGTCAAAGAACTTGATGTTGCCTGTGGAACCCCCAGACATATGCGTAAACTTCGTGCTTGTAACAGCTGAAGTCAGTGTAGTGACGTCTGAGAGATATTGTGGAGAACTGGCGCAGAGTAGGCAATTTTCTGTCGGATCAGTGCGTAATGGACGTGGAGGAGAGACGCTGATGTACCACCCCATTTTGTTCCCGTGATGCGACGTATAACATTTATGGTGCTCGTCACTTGATTTTCTATCAGCAATATGCTGACTCAATCTGAGTTGGCTATCTAAGGTAACGCCAAGGAAGCGATGCTTTTGTGCGATTTCGATTCTCTGGCCATCCACAAAAAGCTTCAAGTTTTTCACTTTTTTTCTCGTAAATGGCAGAACTACAGATTTGGCGTGAGAAATCTGCATGCCTCGCTCTTTGAGGTAATCACTTATTGCGTCTAGTCCTTGTTGAAGCCGATGTTCGATCACTTCCTGTGATTTGTGAGACGTCCATATGCATATGTCGTCTGCATACATGGATATGTTCAAGGCTTCGGGCCCTACTTCTGGAAGACCTGCCATTGCAGCATTGAAAAAAAAAGCGGACTTAGAACGCTTCCTTGGGGTACACCTCTGCTCATGTTGATGCGATCGCTGTCTCCGTTATTGGTTGAAATGTATATTTGCCTGTTACATAGGAAGTTGGCGATCCATTGAAGAATACGACCGTGAACCTCTAGTGAGGGTAGCCCGTGCAGCACAGAAAGGTAGCTCACAGAATCGAACGCCTTCTTAATATCTATGAACGCCGCAACAGCCGTGTTTCCACAGCTCATCTCATGCTCTACAAATGTAACGAGGTCGAAGACGCAGTCCATGGTGCATCACCGTCGTCTGAAGCCAGCCATCTGTTCTGGAAGTGAGTTGTTAGCTTCAATCCACCACTGTAATCTTCTGTCAACTATTTTTTCCATTACTTTAGATACACAGCTAGTGAGGCTGACTGGTCGGAATGAGTCAAGCGAAAGCGGTGATTTAGCGGGCTCAGTAGTGGGACGATTCTCGCGACCTTCCCACACATTGGAACGTACGCCTTTGTCCACATGTCGTTATATATCCATAGAAGAACTGGCAAGCCGTTGGGTCCTAGATTTTTCAGAACACTGAACGATACGTTGTCGTGACCGGTTGCCGTTCTTACGCAGGTTAGTGATAGAGCAGTACGCAACTCTAGTAGAGAATACGTGTTATCCAGTTGAGCATGTGATATAGTGTATGCATCTTGAATTTGCTGCTCTACAGAACTAGGCAGTGCAGTAGTGTTGTGAACCAATTGCCCAGTTCCAGTCAGCATTGTGCAAAACTTATTAGAAACATCACGTTCGGATAATCCAAGAGATATGGCCAATGCTCTGAATGGGTTTCGCTGGGATACTGGATGACTTAGAGCAGTGATTGTTTGCCAGATTTTCGAAAGTGGAGTAAATGGGGTCAATGAATTGCAGAAATCATGCCATTTTTTCCGACCCAACTTTTGCATGGGTCGGTTAAATTGGATGTGTGTGGCCTGACTCTTCTTCTAATCTTCAAGCCTCCCAGTGCGGCAATAGGGACGTTCTGCTCGCCTTCTAATAGCTCGTAGGCGCTCCTAGTCTGCATCTACACTGGAGTAGCCTGCTGGGACAGCTGTAAACCTTGTCGCACGGGAGTAACTGCTTTTAATGTAGGACACAAATCTATCCAATTCATTGACTCCCATCAAGTCACGTCCTGTATGTTCACGAAATAGTTTCCAGTCAGTTAGCTTTGAAATCAATGTGGTCGTTTGCACTTGCATTCCTGGGTGTTGCATAAGAACTGGGTAATGATCACTTCCTCGTGTTTCGAGGTCTGTACACCAGTTCATATCTCGTGCAATGTCCGGAGAGGCTATAGCCAAATCCAGACAGCTGGCATAATTATGACCTCTTAAAAACGTTACTGATCCATCATTCAGTACAAGACCACATCGATCAATTGCTTTTTCGAGTGTTCTCCCACGTGAATCGGTATGAGTACTGCCCCACGTGGTATTGTGCGCATTGAAATCTCCACAGATGAGGGCAGGTCCTTGGGCTTTACCCAATAAATGAACCAGAGATGATTCGGAGATGCGTGTCGATGGTTGCAAATAAACACGAATTACGGTGATGGTAAGTTTCTGGAATGAAATTTTGCACCCTACAAATTCTGGCACGTCCGAGTCCGACGAGTATAAAACAAAAGAGGCTATGTCGCGCCGTACGCATAACAGTGCCCTGCTCAAGCCTGGATTCCTTCTTGGTGGATATGTGACATAGTTAGAAATCCTAAAGTCAGGGCCAACGTTGGTTTCATTTAGACACAGAACGGGGAAGCTATATTGAGCGACCAGCTTCCTAAAGTCTGCTTTTTTGGACCTAAGGCCATTGGCATTCCACTCCAATACAGCTGCGTTGCCGAAACAGTTGTTCATTTGTAGAGCCATTTTGCTATACAGCAATTCTTTGTTGTACTGCTAGAGGCTCTAATGAAGGGACTGCGCTCACCTCTGGTAGGTCATTGGCCTGTGGAAATACAGGCAGGATTCCCTTCAAAGCAAGGAAGAGCATCGACATAACCACATCCACATCACTTGTTTTCGGTGCCCGTTGCTGTTGTGCCTTTGGCTTTGGCGAGGCGAAAGGTGTAGACGCTTGGTTATCCTGAGTTGCTGACGGTTTCGGTGTCCTGTTGTCACTTGTCTGCCTTTGAACGCTTGGTGATCGTTCTCTACGGTTCGTTTTGGCTGTATTTTTGTTTTGTTTTTCTGAGCTGAAGCACGCTTGGCTACCGTCGCATACGACAGTGATATACTGTTTTGTGATTTTGAAGTCACAGGGAGTGGATGCACAGTTTCAGGAATCGGACTAGGCGATCCCTTTTTTGGAGCTCTTCCAAGCAAAATTTCTTGTCGCTTCAGTCGAGTAGCTGTCTGGTGTTTTGGACAACCAGCATATGACGCTACGCGGTCTCCATTGCGATTGGCACATTTCGGATGATTCCTCGACGTACATTCTTTGTAATCATGTGCTCCTGCACAGATTTTGCAGCGAAGTTGTCCATGGCACGATTTGGCAACATGTCCATATCGTTGACAGTTGTAACATCGTGTAGCGGGCTGTAGGTACTCTTCCACCGGATGAATTTTGAGGCCTAGGAGAATACGAGGCGGCAGTGGCTTGTCAGGGGAGAACTCAAGAATTACACTGCCGAGTAAATGTGGCTCTGCTGAACCATCCTCACGACGGAGCTATTTAGTCTGTCTCTGACTGAGATTACATCGCTGTCTCTTAAATATTCAACCAGTTGATCTTCACTGTATTGCACTGGTACTTGTCTAATCTTTCCTAGGTTCCTCCCATACGACTGCGGTATATACGGTGACACTTCAAGACCAGCAGCATGTGTTAACACAAGAAGTCTGGAGGATGCAGTACCTGTAGAGACACGGAGAAGTTGCCATCTCTGTTGACACGGAACGACTCCACTTTCTCTTTAGCAGCAGATACTACTTCACTGGCCAGTTTGTTCGGATTGACTTTCCAGAACGAGGCGCTAGGGTCTGTCAGCTTGAAAATTACGTGTATCCCCGCTGGTCGGGCTTTCTTGTACGTGACTGTTGTGAAAGGCCTGTCTTCTTATTCTACATCACAGTTCATTTCCGCGGAGTCGATAATTGTTGCACCGCTGTAATCCTCTTGATTATCAGTTCGCGCCTTCTTCGGAGTAACACACTCGTCGTCGGCGTTAGGTGTTGTCGAGAGGCCGTCACAGTCCTCCGCGGAACACGGGATTATATTGCTGTTCGGGCGCATTCATCACTTCGTCTTCCTGTGATGGGCGCCGAGAAGAATGGCCGCCACCAGTATCTGAAGCTTTCAGATGTCGTGGCAGCCTAACATAAGGCTTCGGCGCCTTGGAGACGTGGCGCCTGGTGCACCGCGAAGGTGGTGGCCGAATCTTGGCAGTAAGATGCACAAGACGAGTAAAAAAACTTACAAAATTGGCGAAAAAACAGCAGCGCTAGGAAAGTCATGCCCAGTGATTCAGGAGGAAGAAAGTTTAAGCGGAAAGACAGGGATGTTAGCCAGTTCTTAGACCGGCTGGCTACCTTGTGCTGGGGAAAGGGGTGAGGGGAATGAAAGACGTTAAAAAGAAATGTTGCGAAGAGAGAGAGAGAGAGAAATTACAAATAAAAATGTGACATAGGAAAGGCAACATCAAAGAGTATAAAACACTAAAGTCTGTCTCTGAGGCCAGTTGTCCACAAAAAGCGTAGCAAAGCTTTCAAAGCCTTCTGGGCTGAGGATGGGCTCGGCCAATGACGCAGAATCCTTTGTTCCGACAAAGGCCGATCGTCTAGTCTATCCAGAGCTGCGGTGAGTTCTTGTCTTTGCGCGTTAAAATGGGTGCACTCACACAGAAGGTGCGCGATGGTTTCTTCGCAGCTGCAGTAGGTGCATGTAGGAGAGCTGGCCATTTCAAGGAGATAAGAGTATGCGTTCGTGAAGGCCACTCCAAGCCACAGGTGGCATAGAAGAGTCTCCTCAGCTCGAGATATCCTTGGGGGAAGACGAAGCTGCAGATCGGGATCCAAGTTATGCAGGCGCTCGTTTGTGAAGTCTGATGAGTTCCACTGTACCAGTGTGAGGTCACGTGCAAGCGAACAAAGTCTTGTAGCTGCGTCGGTTCTTGAGAACAGGATGGCTGTGTATTGGGTACCATCGTGTGCAGATCTAGCGGCCTCATCTGCGCGGTCATTGCCATATATACCACAATGACTTGGTATCCACTGATACACTATGCTGTGCTGTTTTTCGATAGCTTGGTGATGAAGAAGGCTTATTTCAGGTACTAACTGTTCATTAGGTCCATGGCGAAAGGGTGACATAAGACATAGAAGAGCTGCCTTCGAGTCCGAGAAAGTAGACCTAATTCCCGAAGGTTCTTCCACTATAAACTCCAGAGCTGCACGTATGGCGGCGAGTTCTGCAGCTGTCGACGACGTCAAATGCGATGTCATGAACTTAAATGTGATGTGCCTCGCGGGAATAACCACCGCCCCTGACGAGCTTACAGAAGACACCGAGCCATCCGTGTAAATGTGAAGGCGTCCGTTGTGCTTCTCTTGCAGGAAGAGTAATGTGGCCTGTTTCAGGGCTAGATGCGACGACTTTTTCTTATTTTGGATGCCAGGAATTGTAAGAAGGGCTTTGAGTGGGTGTAGGCACCATAATGGTATCGGCGGCCATGCTGCATGCGTGAAGTGCAATGGAAGCACTGCGCAATGCTGAGCTACAGTTGCGCTGAACGCTGAGTGGGGCCTAGAAGTTCGAAACGAGGCGAGGTGAAGAGATGGAAGCCTGAGATGGAAGGAGATGACTGTCGCTGCTGTAGACGCGCATCTCGGGAGACCAAGACATATTCTCAGTGCTTGGTCTTGGATTGACTGGAGGACGCGCAAGTTTGTTCTTCGGATCCCGCAAAGCACGGGTAAGCTGTATCGCATATAACGGAAAAACAGAACAGTGTAGAGTTGAAGCATTGCTTGTACTGATGCACTCCACATTTTTCCAGCAAGAAACCTCAGCACGTGGGTGATCATGGTGAGTTTTGTTTTCATGTGGGCGATGTGAGGGCTCCAGGAGAGGCCGCGATCAACTATGACTCCGAGGAATCAGTGGGTTTTCACGTAGTTTACCATGTGTCCGTTGAGTTTAATAACTTATGGGCTTATTGCCTTATGCGTGACTGCTATGAGTGAGCACTTCCCTGAATAAAGCTCTAGTCCCCGTTTTTCGAGGTACTTTGTCGCTATTGTAGCCGCTCTCTGTAGCCGCTCACGCAAATGAAGGTGTGTTACACCTGACGCCCAGATGCAGATGTCATCTGCATATATTGATAGATGGACAGATTCTGGAAGAGCGTCAACCAGGCCGAGTAGCACTAGATTGAAAAGTGTAAGGCTCAGAACACCACCTTGAGGCACACCACGACGGTTGCAATGGTACGTTGTTGTGCCATTCTCTGTCTGCACAAAGAAAGTTCTGCCTTTCAGATAGCTGTGGATCCATTCGTAAACCCGACCCCCTAATCCAACATTTTCCATGACATCCAGAATGGCTTCATGTGATACGTTATCGTATGCACCTTTCACGTCCAAGAACAACGCCGCAGATAAACGTTTCAGTCTTTTTGATGCTGAACAGATGAGACCAGGTCTATAACGTTATCAATTGCGGACCGCCCACACCGAAAGCCCGTCATAGCATGAGGGTATACCTCGTGGTGCTCCAGGTACCACTCTAGGCGAGTCAAAATCTTCCTCTCTATCACTTTCCCGAAACAGCTGGTAAGCGCGATGGGGCGATAAGAGGTCAAGTGCAGAGGGTATTTACCTGGTTTAAGCACAGGGACGAGGCGGATGGATTTCCATGAATGAGGGATAAATTCGCTGCTCCACGAGTCATTGTGCATGGATAGAAGGGCCCGTCGAGCTGCTTCTCCGAGGTTGCACAGAGCCATGTACGTGATCCCATCCGGACCAGGCGATGAAGATCGTTTGCATGCCGTCAAGGCCGCTTGCAGTTCCTCTAGAGAGAAAACGGTGTTCATTCTTGAATCTCTGGAAACTGGAGCGTTTACTAGGTGGCGCGTGGTGCACTGAGAATATTGTCAACATCAAGCGGATTCGGAACGGCTCAGAGCGATCCGTCGTCGTGCAGAACGAAGATATAGGCGCACAAAGTCCATTCACGACTTGAGAGAGGCAAAGCGCCTACAGAAAAAATTCAGTGGCGAATCAACTCACTTCAGTCCTTTCGCTGGAAATATCTGTGCGAATCGTTGGATCCACACAGGCCTTTGACGCAGACATGGCGGATTGTTGGTGGCCCTCGAACATCGCCACATCAACATCGCCCCTTCAAGGGTCTTTCTCTCCACCAAGGCCGCACCGAAATTGAAGTAGCAGAAGATTTCTGCATGAAAGTTGCCGGTCAGGCGTCCAGTGATTCAGCTTCTCTTGCCAACCATCTGTGCTGGGTGCTTGGGTGGGCATTGACCGCGCGTGCGATTGGATGATGATGATCGATGTTCTATCTGCAAGGCATGGCATACTATGCTGTAGCATCTCCGCTGTAAATACGATTTCTTGCGGCTCCCCCTTTGGACGACGGCTCACCATCACGATTACCGTACTAGGATGTGCAGACCTTTTCCGGCTTGGAAACGTTTTTATGCCAGTGGTTATGCGCCAAAAAAGAAGTACAAAAGAAAAAACATAGAGAAAGCGCAAGCTAGCAAGTGTAAATTCATTGCAATTTATTGAAAGTTCATTGCAATTATTTTCAGTTGTTAGTATGTGCTTTGTGCAGGCTTCCTTCTTTTTCGCTCCATTTTTTGCCGCACCGCTGTTAACACGAGTTACCAACTCGCCCAGTATTCCGTGCTTCTCAAATGTTTTCATAAGCCTTGCGGTGGAGCGCCAGGACGTTCCGAGTGCAACTGATGTAGGACTCAGTGAAAATTTGTGTGCGAGTTGATATGCGTTGCGACTATCCACGACCAGAAGAGTTTCCAAAAAGACCACGCACCTTTTATGGAGATAGCAATCATATGGACAGTCTCAGCTGGTTTTCGCCATCGCTGCTGCCGCCACCGTCATTCCCGTAAATGTATATGTATGTATATATAGACGGGGATGAATGCAATAGCCTCCTCTTTCTGCGTAGCGAACATCGCCTGGCGGGCGAGGCTGATGGTTGCGTCCTGGATAACACAAGAATGCTTTGGACGTGGAGACTGATGAAATAGCTGGCATTATTGCGAAGAGTGGACGCTGTTTGAAAGCGTTGCAGTAGATCGGTCTTCGGCGTCGCTGTCTTTGCTGCGTGCGTGCTCGTTGTCGTAAACTAATGGGATGGTGCCTGAATCCTTGCGTGGTGGAACTGGTGACTTCTTGTCTTGTTCGGTGTTTCCTGAGGTTTCGGAGCTGTAATCTTAGGCGCAGTCTTGATCTTTTGTGCCAAATGCGTTTCTGGCGCCGATCCCTTATGCGAAGATGTTTTGCTTCTTGAATTTGTTTTAAGACGCTTGCTTTGCGTCGTCGTCCTTGTTGGTGTGTCCGTTGTAGTTCCTGGAGTTTGTGGAGTTGCCTTTGCTGAAATTGCTCGTCTTTTTGCGAAAGTTGGTCAGATGGGCATCTTTCAGGAACATTTGTATGCTTTTCTTTGCATGGTGATTTGATCAGTAAATAGTCGATGCTTGTTAGGATGTCGCGATTCGTGTCAGGCAATGGAGATAGAGTGCCAGAATTGACAGAAAAATCTGCTGAGGCTCTTGCAACGACATTCTTAATGGACGTTCCTGGCACAGGGAAGTGCTTGAAAGTTGATCCTTCCGAGCCTCCTGTGTTGATTGGGCTCTCAGGTGGCTGGGAACTCGATGGCGACACTGCGAGAGGATTGGTTTGGTCAGATTTTACTTGGGGCTGTTTCTCTGTGTCGGCACCTTGGGAGATAAGCTGTTCTAATGCATGAATGAGGACTGTTGGCCCAAGGCTTGGCTGAGTATATTCGGAGTTCCGCAGCTCTATCCCAACCGTAGTGGGCGAGTGAGGCGTAAGGTGAGCGTTGTGAGCGATGAAAGAGCCAAGTGATGTAAAACCAGGATTTTCACTCTTCGAGTAGTCATGGCGTTGTTCGGTATTTTCTCCATGCGTCAGCTGGTCTACCATGAGCAAGGTGTCCTTATAAGACAAGTGGGGAGCGTTAGGAGCGCTTGAAGAACCGCGTGACGAAAACCCAGGTGTTGTACCACGTATGCGAGACGAAGGGTGAAGGGCATCGGGTGGTTGAGCAAAGTCTCGTGTCATATGCTGAAGTGATGACTTAGGAAATGCCGTCTTTCGCGCAGAAGGGAGGCGCGCTTGACGGTTGGGTTTTTCCCAATATACGCATGGCCTTCTGTGTGTAAACTCATGTGCCACTTCGTCTTGAGGCAGTTGTCGATGTGCGCTGGACTTTCGAATGGTTGAGGACGGCTTAGGAAATCGACGATAGTGTGCGGTTGTCTCTAAATGGTTGGCAATGAGTAGGTCTTGGTCATAGTCGCTAAAACGGGTAATCATCTCCTCTTTGATTTTTTGCCATGACTCGTCGTTCTCGAATATGCCCCGCCGCGGTGGTCTAGTGGCTAAGGTACTCGGCTGCTGACCCGCAGGTCGCGGGTTCGAATCCCGGCTGCGGCGGCTGCATTTCCGATGGAGGCGGAAATGTTGTAGGCCCGTGTACTCAGATTTGGGTGCCCGTTAAAGAAGCCCAGGTGGTCGAAATTTCCGGAGCCCTCCACTACGGCGTCTCTCATAATCATCAGTGGTTTTGGGACGTTAAACCCCACATATCAATCAATCAATCAATGAATCGTCATTCTCGAATATGTGAATTAGGTAAAATTTAAATGCCTCACCGGTGACGTAGTCGCTGAAGTTCGTAACCATCTCCCGTTCCGACCACGATGCAGTGGTAGCGTGGAGCTCGAAAAGGTTGAACCAGTCCTGTACGGGTCCGTCGTCCGCTGATCCGGTGTACTTGGGGATGTCAAGGTCGTCTGATGGTGCTGTCATGAGGCTGGTCTTGGTGTAGAGTTGGGATGTACATTTGTGGTCCACGTTCGGTCACTGCGTCTCGCTGAGGTCTTCGATGATGATGGCCGGGCGATGAAGTGGTTGCGAGGTCTTCATCCTGTCGACTCGTGTGACGCTACGATGACTGGGTGACGTGGCCTGGCTCATACCCCGTGTTTATTCCATTCTGCACTTCTTCCTTCTCGGCTTCTACCAACCATCGCTACCTTCATACGTCATATATATATATATATATATATATATATATATATATATAGGAAACAAGTGTATACCTAAGGGCTCGTTTTCCGTGTTTTAACACAATATTAATGAGATCTAACAGACAGTAATGCCAAGGAATGTACAGGGGAAGTTATTAGAACCAACGGAATGTAAATAAGAAGAAAGAAGAAAGAAAAGTGGATGAAAAAATTACCAGCCGTGAGCAGGAATCGAACCTACGACCTTCGAATAACGCGTTCGATGCTCTAACCACTGAGCTATCACAGCAGTCTTCCCTCCATCCACTTTTTTTGGGTTTATATGTGAACGTAGCACGTGAACTTATTATGAGCGGGCAGCTGAATAATTGTCCCTCTTATACAACCTAAACACACCAAGTCTGCCAGTACGAGACTCTCGTTCAATGAAATAAAGGAGGAAAGAAGTGTATACCTAAGGGCTCGTTTTTCCGTGTTTTAACACAATATTAATGAGATCTAACAGACAGTAATGCCAAGGAATGTACAGGGGAAGTTATTAGAACCAATGGAATGTAAATAAGAAGAAAGAAGAAGAAAAAGGTCGTAGGTTCGATTCCTGCTCACGGCTGGTAATTTTTTCATCCACTTTTCTTTCTTCTTATTTACATTCCATTGGTTCTAATAACTTCCCCTGTACATTCCTTGGCATTACTGTCTGTTAGATCTCATTATATATATATATATATATATATATATATATATATATATATATATATATATATATATATATATATATATATATATATATATATATATATATATATATATATATATATATATATATATATATATATATATATATATATATATATATATATATATATATATATATATATATATATACGTTTTAATTCAGTTATTGTGAGCTACTGTTGGGGTGTCGCACCAGATGCAGACAGTTACGGGGCTCACTTTTCACTTCTTTTCCCTTTTATAACTACATGAGTTTTGTGGTGGTCAATATTTACTCTTGTAGGAACCAAGGACCTTGAGAACTAGCTTTATCGTCGGCTGTCACTGTCCGTTGTCATGGTTTACAGTAAAGCATCGCTATAGTCGAAACATATGCGCGTATGTTCCGATTACGATCATGATTATGAGTCATATGCAGCACTAAGACATTCCAGCCCCGTGATATTTCGTTATGATAACTGGCGCATCGTGGCTCGTCATGATTAAGAAGATTTTTTTTTTTCATTCCGTAGCACGCTTTCAAGTTTGTACGAGAACTTCTGAAAAGGACTGGAGTAGGTTGGCAAATAAGTGAGTGCATGAAGATTGAAGAACAGCCCAACCGCAAAATGAAAGGAACAAGCCAACGTGCCGGCAAAAAAATAATAATAATAATTTGCGAAGCACTAAGCCGCGCGACCCTTGAAACAGCAAAGCTGGGCGATTTGGAAGAATAATATGGTTGCTTATAGGTCATTCCTGGGCTTGTGCTACGTGCAATGACGCTATAGCCAAATTCAACCAAGTACTACAACATGATAGCCAAATACTGTGATGTTAGCCAAGTGATACGATGTCAGTCAAGTACTACAACGTTTTCGCTAATTACTGCGACGTCATATGTAGGCGCAGTTCCAGGCCAAATAGTTTCCCCAAGGGTGACGGCAAGTATGAATTAGAGAGACGTCTACTATAACGGTATGTGATCTTAATTGTACAAGCTTAATCGTCATATTCCTCATAATCATCATCAGATAAATCTCCTCAAATCTTGGCTCTTGGGAACTCGTCGAATTCGTCCCTGCCATGAAAAACTTCTACCTTCCTTTCATCTTCAGTCAGTAGCATTTTTTGTCGTTGCCCTTTTCAAGTCTGAGCTTGTGTGGCATAACCCAGTGACTACCTATGGCCAATAAATAATTGTCTTTGCTACTTCAGGGCAAACACGACAGTTACACACCACGGAGTATAGGTCTCTGTTGTCGTAACTAGAACCGGGAGAAGATTTTTAGTGAACTAGTGGTTACTGGTTGGATTTACCCAATTTCGGCGGCACATGCCCTTTCATAATGAGTGCACCAGTGGTGAGCCAATGAATCACGATGCGGCAGGTATATTGCGACAGCTTAAACAACTTCACAATTAAAATAAGAAATAGCATAAGTGACCGAAACTAAATAAGTTCTGCAAAAGTCATCCTCAGCCTGACTACGCCCACTGCAAATACCTCTCCCATGATCCAACAACGAACCCGGTCTTGTGCTTTCTGCTGCCACATTATACCTGCGAACGTTTTAATATCATCAGCGCCCCTAACTTTCTGTCCCCCCTTCATGCATCGGCACGTAGCACGTAGCACCTACGTGCTACGTGCCCGGCCCATGTTCATTTCGTCTTGATTTGAACTATGATATCCTTAACCCCGGTTTGTTCATTGACCCATTCTGCTCTCTTCTTGTCTCTTAAAGTTGCACCTATCAATTCCTTTTCCATCAGTCGCTGCGTCGTCCTCAATTTAAGCTGTACCCTCTTTGTAAGCCTCCATGTTTCTGCTCCGTAAGTAAATACTGACAAGATGCAGCTGTTATATGCCTTTCTCTTGAGGGCTAGTGGCAAATTACCATTGATGATTCGAGAATGTTTGCTTAATGTGATCCACCCGATCCTTAATATTTTAGTTATTTCTCTCTCATGATTCGGCTCCATGTTTAATACCTGCCGTAAATAGACGTATCTCTTTACAACTTCCATCGTCTCTCCGCCTATCAGAAAGCGCTGTGTTGTCAATACTGTTGCACCTTACTTTAGATTTATGCATACTGATTTTGAGACCTACTGTTCTACTTTCCGGGCCCAGTTCAGTAATCATGAGCTATAATTCGTCCCCTGAGTTACTCATCAAGGCAATGTCATAAGTGAACAGAGGTTACTAAGGTACTATCCATTAACTCTTCTCAATCTAGGGTCCTGAATAACTCATGTAAACGCGCGGTGAATAGCAATGGTAAGATCACGTCTCTTAGCCTTGCACCCTTTTTTATTGAGATTCTGTCGCTTTCTTTATGAAGAGCTATGATGGCTGTGGATACGCTGTAGATTTCATCGAGTGTGTTGATATAGGATTCGCCGATACTCTGATTTCGTAGTGCCTGCATCACTGCTGATATATCGACTGAGTCAAACGCCTTCTTGTAATCTATTATGGCTGTGTATAGGGGTTGGTTGTATCACGCGCATATCTATATCCCTCGCTAGATAGTATGAATATCGTCGATTGTGGAGTAGCCTGTACGAAATCCTGCTTGGTCCTTTGGTTGACTGAACTCTAATGCCACCTAAATTCTATTAGCAAAAATTCTTGTAAATAGTTTATAGAAAACAGACAGTCAGCTGATCGGCCTGTAATTTTTCAAGTCCTTGACATCTTCTTTCTTAAGGATTAAGATGATGGCGCTTTTCCAATATACTGGTGCCTTTGTCTTCAAGAGACACATCGTTTATAAGGGCCAGTTTTTTTAACACAACTTCTCCGCCATCTTTCAGCAGGTCCGTTGTTACCTTATCCTCACCAGTGGCTTTGGTTATTTGCATTTCTTCTAGGCCTTTCCTTACTTCCGCTGTGGTTACTAGTAGAATGTCGAATTCCTCCTGGCTGATATTGCTCCCTACGATATCATCCTGATTGTTTCGGCTTCCGTACAGCTCTCTGCAGAATTCCTCCGCCACCTCAACTATCCTATCCGTATTGGTTATGACATTGCCTTCCTCGTATTTTAATGCATACATCAGATTTCCACCTGTGCACAAGTTTGCATTCGCAGCTTTTAAGCTTCTGTCGCTTTTACAGCTTGCTCAATTCTCTCCATGGTATACCTGCTGATGTTGGTTACCTCACGCCTATTGATTAACTTCGAAAGCTCCGCTAGCTCCATGTTGTAGGTTGCATTTGAGGCTTTCATCGTTTGCCGTATGTTAATAAGATTTTTTGTCTTCTGAGATAGTTTTCTAGTTTCCTGTATAGTGACTGTGCCTCCTACTTCAATTGCACCCTCTCTGATTATACTAGTAAGATTATCGTTCATTGTGTCAACGCTAACGTCGGTTATCTTATTTAGTGCCTTGAATTGATTCTGAAGCAAAACTCTTTTAATTCCTGTACTTTTATTCTCACCTCCAGTTCATTAATTGGCTTCTTGCGTATCAGTTTTTGTCTTTGCTTTTTTTTAAATCTAGGTGAACGTCAGCTATGAAGCGTCCGATGGTCACTGCATCGGATCTTGCCAACTACTTCTACATCATGCACAATGCCTGGGTGTGCTCACAGAATGTAGTCTACATCATTTTAGTCATTCTGCTTATTTCTTCGAATGACTGAACCACAATCACGAAGGAACACACCACACATGGAGTGAGTGAGTGAGTGAGTGAGTGAGTGAGTCAGGGAGTGAGTGAAGTTTATTGCGAGTAATAGCTTTATTTCTTCAAATGACTGAACCGGAATCGCGAAGCAACTTGCCAGACAATTAGCGAGGAAGTGAGTGAGTGAGTGAGTGAGTGGGTGACTGAATGAACCAACGAACACGACGTTACCTTAAAAGGAACACCCAAATTAAAAAAACAGAGTATCCACAGAGTGAATGATGAATGATGAGAGGGGCGAAGCGTCCAGCGGTCCATCCGTGCGTCTGTCTGTCTGTCTGCCCGTCCGTCCGTCTGTATGTATGTATGTATGTATGTATGTATGTATGTATGTATGTATGTATGTATGTATGTATGTATGTATGTATGTATGTATGTATGTATGTATGTATGTATGTATGTATGTATGTATGTATGTATGTATGTATGTATGTATGTATGTATGTATGTATGTATGTATGTATGTATGTATGTATGTATGTATGTATGTATGTATGTATGTATGTATGTATGTATGTATGTATGTATGTATGCATCTGCTCGCTACACCGGAGAGATGGACTGCCGCAGACCGTAAGGAGCTTCGCCCCAAAAATTGTAAGAATTTTTAACCACATTGCCTATAACAGCCATGGAGGTCTGTTAGAACAAAAACTGGTGCAAGCACTGGTGGTCGAAATGACTGCACAAAACGTTCCCTCGCGTGACGGTCCATCACTATGATTCAACGGGCTCAGGCAGTCATTCTAGGGCTTTCGGGGCCGTGCTCGAACCCCATCAGCTATAACTTCTCCGCAGACGCAGACAGGGAACGACCGAGAGAGAAAAGCGGGTGGGACCGCTTGGCCTGGTGTAAAGTAGGGCGAAGCGTGTAAATAAAAAGAAAACAACGAGTGTTCCCCGAAGCAGCCGGCAGAGCGCCCAGACAGGAGGAACAATGGGTGCTATTCTTGAGAAGGGCTGCACACCTTCCACCGTGGCTGAGATCCGGGGCCCAGACACCGAGGGGGGGGGGGGGGACAGCAAGAAAAACACGAAGGTTAAATCAACGCTGTTATAGTGAGCCTCGCACTCTCGTTCAAACAAAAGGCACGTATTTGTTTTCGTTCTTCGCTTTTCTTTAGTCTGACCCAGCAAAGACCTGAAATTAGTGCATGTCGGATTAATCCGGGCATCTCGTGTATGACAAGATTTATCTCTGCTATAGCGCTTCGGCCGTGGCGTGGCCTTTGTCAGTGCGAGCAGTTAAGTGGCAACGCAGCCGTTTTCACGGGATTGCGTGTCATAGAATCGATACGGCAGGTCTAACAATGAAAAGCTGTTGATGGATGGACGAAAGAACTTTATTAAGGTCCAATAGGTCATGCTAGTGTCCTAGCCCCAAGCGGGCCGCTTCCACGTTGGGACCGAAAGACGTAGCCTTTCAGCCGCTTCGCAGGCCCGTTGGGCTTCCCATAATTGCCCCTCTACTGTAGTACGTCGCAAAGCTGTATCCTATAGTTCTCAAATATTTTCCTTGATGCTGCGTAACGCGGAGCAACGCCAAAGCATATGAGCGATATCTATGGTGTCGTGTCATTTATCGCATGTTGTAGGAACACATAACTCCGGATAAATCCTGTTAATTAACAGCGGGTTTGGATAGGTTCTTGTTTGTAATCCCCTGAGTGTAATGACCAGAGCTCTGTTTATAATGTGTTACAAAAGAAGACTCTTAACAGGTAGACACGTTATAGGTATACGTGATTTTCAGCCTTTCGAATTTTGCAAATGCGCACTATGATTGGCAGGACATGCGGAAACAGCTCAGAAGAAAAGAAATGTAAAACAAAAACTAAAATAAAATCTTATTCATAATTTTCTTACAGTGCAAGAAATGTGAACTTCCCAAAGTTTTCTTATACCTGCACAAGTGTACTTCAGATTTATGAATGAAAATTTCATGACTCCCTTACTACACCTATCTGTATTGAAACAGGGCCTGATATCCGGGCCAATATTATCTAGTCTGATACCAAAAATATATGATCGAGAGGTGATTACGTCCATACACAACGGCTCATATTACCTCGCAACAACGAGTTCGTGTAAAGGCACCCGGGAAATCTATATCCAACTGCCAACTGTGTATATTGTTCTGCAATCTGGTTTTCACAAACTATAGCTGTAACGAGAGTCCACAAATAAACAAGCGAACTCTACAGATTCTCGATGGCACTGCGGGGACGCATAATTATAATAAGAAAAATCGCGAATAAAAATTACGGAGGGAGAAAAAGAGTAACGAAAAAAATGTGTCGGACGTCAGTATCATTGTTTAACTTGCATGTCCAAGAACAAATGTTTTCTTCGGAGTCGTTTGGAGGTGAGTGGTTAGAGCTTGGCTCGGAGATGGCGTGAGAGAGAGACAGAAAAGAGAAAGAGGAAAAGAACAAAAAGAGAAGGAAAGAGGGGACTTGTGATAGAACGGCTATGGCCTGTATCACAGAACTTGGATCTCCATCTCCACTCACTTCCATGACTAGAGACCGAGTGCTAAGTACGTCACTGCAGCAATGAGGCCGTGACTTGGGTGGCACTGGAAAGGGTCCTTGGGAAAGAACGCTATAGTTTGTTACTGGCCGGTGTTGCACCAGCCAAGGTTAAATAAAAAAAACGTGCGCAGAGGGAGAAAGAGCAATCAGTCATGCCGAGGAAGCAGGCAGTGACACATCGGCTGAACCGAGTTTAGTCGACGTTGCGCCCAGTCCGCTTCTGAACGAGACCTCGCAATGTTTCCACCGTTTTTTTTTCTTTTTCTTTGCGGACTTAGACATTCATCATTTGGCGATCGAAGTGCGTTCAAGATTTACGCCGCCTCTCTATTCAAACACGCTTGTTGAGGAAGTGAGCACTGCTGGAAGCTTGGCTCGTTCGCATGCATATTCATAGCATCACCTTGCTCGGAGAAGCGTTCGTCAGCACGTCCAGGTGCTCCTCTTAACTTCTAGAAATAGACACAGCTTCTCAAAATAAAATAGTAGAAGACGGTTCACTTATCTCCAGGCACTCACGAAGTTGTAAGTCAGTTTCAGTGAGTACCTATATCTGGCTCACTTGTTACTGAGCAATACTCGAGTCTAACTTCTTACTACATGTGAAAAATTATGGCTGAATATTCTGTTATAAGCGGGAACCCTTAAACCACCCACTCGTTATGCAATTTGCTGTGCGTGACGCTTAGTTATTTCATTCTTATATAATGCTATGTTACTTAAGTTAACTTCATTACTTGCCCAGAGTTACGTCACTATAGGGTGTTTTTTTTACATAAGGGTTTACAGCAGTGGCATGGCTTTGTGTTAAAATACGCGACTGTTACGCAAAGGGCCTGGGTTCAGTTCCCAATCGAACCAGGATATTTTTTTTTTCTCCAGTATCCTCAAAAACCCTTCTCCGTAGCCCAGACCACAACGTCCAGCAGGGCATCATCAGTCCAGCCCTTGCTGCTGCCGCGTCTCAAGGGACTCCGGCCGACGACTAGGGGCGATGGCCAATGCCTTAGATTGATTTTTGTATTATAAAGATTTTAGGAGCGAAGCTCCTCAAAGCAGCACCCGTTCGTCCCTCGTAGTACGAAACATGTCTTACGCTTTGACCTCCAAGGGGGTGTCGGTGGGAGATTTCTCCTCTGCGTTGTTGAACAATAAAAAAAAATCGCAGCGTTCGCGTTAACTGAAAGCCAAATTCTTCTGTCTCTCATTCTCCATTAGCAGCCATTGGCATGTACATTGAGCAGTATCTGACAAGAAAAGGTTGCTACGTTACACTTGCTGGACGTAACCTCCTTTGTTTCAGAAAGGTTTAGCGAGCGTTGGGCCGCAGTGCCATGAATACAGTAAACTAGTATATACCATGAACTCGAGGTGGTTAAAGGTGGGAAGTAGACACGAAGCGCCAGCCGTAAGAAAGTGTGCGTGTGCCACCTCTCGTTTAGTCCTTGGAATGTCTGCTGGATGGCGGTGCTTCTATATGCGGAATATATAATGAAGAGATGCGAGATGTTGTACTTGGAGTGTTGACTAGATGGACGAATGGACACACAGACAGATGCATGGACGGACGCACGGCTGGCTGCACGAACGGATGGACGCTTGGGCGGACGCAGGGTGGATGCATGGATGAGCGCATGGACGGACGCATGGATGGACGTGCGGACGCGCGTACAGACGCACGCACGGACGGGCGGATGGACGCATGGGTGAACGCATGGATGGACGCACGGATGGACGGAAGCAAGAACGAATACACGGACGGATGCTTCACCCCACTCTCCATCATCCACCCCGTGGATATGCTGCCATTTTTTTTTCTCTCTCTTATTGCGCGCGACAGCGGTTAAGGACACCAGCAGAGTCGATGAACAACTACGCCCCCAAAATCTGCTCCTCTCATGATTTCATAACAGTTCTCGCTATGCAAGAGATAAAAAGAAAGAAGGGGGGTTCGAGGGACTTTTACTCCAGACACTCTCCGTGACAATTGAGCATTTTACCGAAAAACCACGCCGCTGTTTGAAACTCCTTCTTAACAAGATCCTACACAGTCTTGATTTCAAGCAAGGAATTGCGTTTAAAGATGTGATACAGTGTGGTGGAAGAGGGAAGTAACGTCAGGCGTCACACAACACCATTTTATGATGATAATGATGATGATGATGATGATGATGATGATGATGATGATGATCCCATTATATTGCTGGCAGCCGCCCACAAGGAGGGATAGGCCAAGAACTGGGTGGCAAGATCTTTAGGTTAGTTGGTTATGTATTTAAAAGCATCCAATTTAATTTCAGTAAAAACAAAAACACATCGTAAATAATGTATGAAAATGCCACACGAGCTAGCGGTCAGGCAATCGGATAGTCTCGGAGCATTACACCATTTGCATAGCGAGTATAGGTGGTTTAAAGCATTTCGCCCCATTACAAGGGGACTTTGAGTGTCATCAGCCACAGTACATACAAATTGTCTACGTAATGTCTTATTGAAGCGCAGAGGGGTACCTTTTCCCCGCACACTGATGAATGATGAGATACTGCGTGTACACTATGACGATTCATAATTGTCATAAATTATGACGATTATTAATAAATTATGACGAATATGAATGACGAATGTGAATTATGACGATTATGACGAAGTGAGACTGAGCCACTAATTCTTGTGCGTCTTGGACCAATCTGAAGCAATGAGGCCATTCAGCATCGTGCAGGTGTCCTATGCGGAATTTATTATTATTATTGTTTGCTGGCACTGAAGCTTCCAAGTCATGTTGCGCGATATTACGTGTGCTTGTTCAAGTTGGTATAAGTAACATAAAACTGTTTAAGTAGCGTATATAAGAAGACATTCCTAAAACAGTGTCGTGGCCTACGTGCCCTCTATCTATACATCCACGTGGGCTTTACTCACTAGGTCGGCAACAAGTTACGAGAATACTTCAGGGTAATAGTGTACGTCAGGAAAATCTGCGGACCCAATTTTCGTCTCTTACAACTTTATGTGTAACGAAAAATGAGAAGAAAAGAGCTTTTACTTGTTTATGAAATGATTAAATAATGAATCAAATAAAAGTATGGCCAAGAAAGAACAGCTTGTCATCTGTGTGAGCATAATACTCACATCTCACTTCCCACAGATTGTTTGCATCCAGGAAGAATGAATGTCCTAGTCGTTTTTTTTTCTATGTACTTACTGTCACGCTCAATCACTCTACAGTAAAGAAGACGAAAGCAAGAGCCTCTTGTCTTCTCGTCTTCTTCCTTGAGTTCCTTGTTTCATTTTATTGCGCTGACACATTCGGGCTTCGCCAGGGTGCACTTCATCGACCACACAACCTGTCTCTTCCAACTCTTGGACGGCCAGAGTTAAAGCAGTAAAAAAAAAAGGACGCTGGTATATCTCGCCCTCTCATCATGGCGTGGGCGAGCTCCGACAACGGGCAGTCTGGCATGAGAGTCGCTGGGCGTTTCTGTGTCGCAAACGCTGGGGAACCGTGGAGGTTTGGTAGCGCTGCTGGAAGCTTGCTTACCGCTGGTGACATGAAGAAGTTCAAGGAACTCTGGAACGTGCGAAGGACGGGGACAAATATATTCTTTTGCGACATACAGTGGAGCGTGGTAGCGACAGATGCATTCCCAAGTGCACGTGCAAAAACACCAAAGTAACAACTAACTTGCTGGGCGAAAAGCAGAAAAAAATGTATACGCGGGATGGAATCACAAGTCAAGCGACGCATCACTGACAGACGTGGCAAGCGCAACCGTGGTTCAAAAGCGAAGTGCCTTCAAAGTGAAGGCGTCGGCTTCGATAAACGTTCGAAAAATGTTGAAGAACTGCCAAGGCAACTGGTTGGCGATGGGCCAGCGAAGCGGCCAGCTGAAAACAGGCGCTTTAGGCTGAAACAGACCCCCACACATACGAGTGCATATTAGAGTTGGCAGCCTCTGTAATTTTATTTTGCGTTAAGGAGAAAATAATTTCTGCTTATCATCACAAGGCATGGAACAGCACTCACAAGAAGTGGGGAAGAAAAACGAGGTGCTGGAGTGAACAAATGAGGCCTTATTGTTCGGACACACTGGTGTCAAAAAGTGTCCGAACATTACACTAGGTGTCAAAAGAACAGAAGCAGTAACAAAACGGAGTAAAACCCGGTAGATACTCACTTTTGGCAGGCATCGAGAACTAACCATTGTTATCCAGCCCCAGTTATGAAACACAACCTTTCATTGATAAGGGCTAACGAGGGGTGGCGCATCTGCGTTCTAGGTTCAGATTTCTTGAACCTCCACGAATTCTCCGATCATTTTCTCACCATACCTGCGCAGCATGCTCGTATGATTGAACCTCGCACGTCCCTCAATGGGAGTTATACTCATAACGAGAGTATATTACTCTGATTTTGATAAGTGAGTAACCATGTATATAGGTCAGCACATACGGGCGTATCCCGATTTGCAATTAAAGGAGGCCTGTCTTTCACACCATTACTGTTAGTTTAAAACAGTGTCGGATGCACATTTACCGTACATGTCTAATTACTGCATAGTTTTTGTACAATTTGTGCATCGGGCCATTTTTTGTTTTACCTGACCCCGAGTTATTCTCTGTTCGGAAATAAAAACGTAGGACCTGATTGCACAAGGCAGAAGAATGCCCTTCCCACTTCAGTGAATGGCATTCATCCTTCCGAAAGCAAGACAATTTTTTTTCTTTCTATGTTTCAGTCCTATTCAAACAAACAGCTTGTACTATCGCACTCAGTATGAGCTACACCATGCGAGCGCGTGGCCAAGCACGCTTCAAGGTTGTACAGTAGCACCGATCGTGACATTCTTTCGAATAAATGGGAGAGAGTTTGACTGTTGGTGCGAATGCACATCGTCCCTATTTGCTTTCACGCTCGCCCTCACTTGGCCCTGCGGTGATATCAGCTTCAAAAAATGATAACGGCCACCGTGTCCTGAAGACCAAATTTTGTGCTCGACAAGCCGAGCTTCACAAAACACGTGATATCTAGCCTTGCTCTTTTTGTTTGCTTCGTTTTATTCAATTGCGAATTCCAGACTAATGCGCCGCTTACCGCATCCCGTGAAAGTGGCTGTGTATAGCGCGCACTATGAAACATGGAAAGCTTCATCACCTTGAAAAATGTCCCGAGTGCCTAACAAGTATCCAGCCGCATGCGCATGTATGCAGATGACTGCTGCATATATCGTGACGTCACGTCTGCTCAAGATTCTGCTCAACTACAAAGTGATCTAAATGCTGTGTTATCATGGTGCACCACATGGAACATGACACTTAACTTTTCAAAATGTAATACCGTTCACTTCACAAACAAAAAGAACATTCTAAATACGAATTACTTTCTTGGAGACAATCGTTTGGAAGTTGTGTCTAAATACCTAGGCGTTTTCTTTACGAGCAACCTATCCTGGAACGACCACATTGAGTACGTCGGTGCTAAAGCGAGCCGTGTATTGAACTTCCTAAAGCGTAACTTTAAACAGGCCCCACCTAAGCTAAAGGAAACGCTCTATCTTTCTAACGTTCGCTCAATTTTAGAGTACGGTTGTGTGGCTTGGGATCCAGATACTCAAATATGTACTAATGCGCTAGAAAGGGTTCAGAAACGAGCAGCGCGTTTTGTGTCTGGTAACTATGATTTCACTAACCGCTCTTCGTGCATTCGTAAACATTTGGCTTGGCCTCTCCTGCAGGACAGGCGCAAATTCTTAAGATTAAATATATTTCATAATATTTATATTGGTAGCACTGGTTTAAATAAAGACGTGTACATTAAAGATCCCACTTATGTATCCTCTCGCCTAGATCACTCCCGCAAAGTTCGCGAATACCGATGTCGCATAAATACTTACAAAAACTCCTTCTTCCCGAAAACCACACACGAATGGAACAACCTACCAGAATATATTGTATCCACCCCGCCACCCTCATTTCAAAATGCTCTGTCACAATTTTTGTTGAAATGAAAGATGCCAATTTCTGTCTGCATCTCTGTTTGTGTTTTACTTTTCCTCGATTGCCTCGTGTTCCCGAGAATGTGTACACACTGTATAAGCTGAGCATGCTTACTTGTTTTGTTATCGGTATTCATACCCTGTATCAATTTCAAGTTTTATGTCTCCTCCCCCCTACTGTAATGCCCAAATTGGGCGCTGTAGGTACTCGAATAAATAAATAAATAAAATAAATAAACAGTGAGCGCCTGCGAATAGTTGATTTGTCCCAGAAGCAGTACACTCAACGCAAAACAGGGATGACGAGGTAGTCTAATGAGACTGTAAATCGGATCATCCAAGCTTATAAGAAAGAAGGTCACATAAGCGACGCTCCACATAAACGGCACCTTCGTGCAACTACTGCTGCTGAGGACGCCGACATCCGCGACGCCGCGAAGGCAAGTCCCTTTCACTACTGCCAGAGAGATCGGTGCGGCCGCAGGAGTGTCCGCAAGTGCGTCGACAATAGAGTTTTAGTACTGCGGAATGGTGCTACGTACGCATCACGCAAGCGCCTTGCGTTACGTGGCGTCGTTTGCCACTAATCGGCTTTCAGTACGCCGTAGTACCCGCGTACGTAACGAGCGTGGAGCGTGCTGCGCCATCTGGTAGATCAAAATAGAAGCACGAGTTGTGGACAGCCAATGTGAGCCAATCCAAGTGTTATAGCCAGATTATATCCATATTTTAAGCCACAGCGCCGGTCGGTGCTTGCCACGGAGGAAGAAAAGGTGTGCTTGCCTTCGATGCCGCCATTTTGCAAAACGAAGTATCGCGCTGTCGCGAACTTGTTCGAGAGCGGCGCGATCACCTCATACGTACGCACGCACGCATCTCATGCGTGCGTACGTAGCGGCTGCGTACGTAACGCGATACGTGCGCGTTGCGGTCTGCGCATGCGCACTACGCAAAACGCGGCGTCCTTACGTACGCAACGCCGCCACGTACGCAGCGTACGCAGTACTAAAACTCTCTAATAAAACGACGGCTAGCAGAAGGTAAACTGAAGAGCCTTGCACATTACGGCCCAGAAGCCGCGCGTCTCCTTGTCTAATAGGTCGGTTCGTCTTAACTTCGCAAATGAACTGGTTTCCTGGACCATGGGCGACTGGAAAATAGTACTTTTTAGGAGCGAAACTCCTTATAACGGCACCCGTTCGTCTCCCGTAGTTTGTAACAAGTATAACATTTTGACCTCCAAGGTGGTGCCGGTGAGAGACTTCTTCTGTGCGTGTTGAACAATAAAAAATAGTGCTCAATGTACATGTCAATGGCTGCTAATGGGGAATGAGAGACAGGAGCATTCGGCTTTTAGTTACCGCGCAGGCTGCGATCACCATTAGCAGCCATTGGCATGTACATTGAGGACTACCTGACAAGAAAGGGTTGCTACGTTATACTCGCTGGGGGTAACCTCCTTAGCTTTAGAAAGGCTTAGCGAGCGTTCAGCCGCAGTGCCATGAATACAATGAACTTGTATATACCATGAATGAACTCGAGGTGGTTAAAAATGGGAAGTAGATACGAAGCGCAAGCCGTAAGAAAGTAAAAGCCGAATTCTCCGCCTCTCATGTCCCATTAGCAGCCATTGGCATGTACATTGAGCACTATCTGACTGAAAAAGTTTGCTACGTCATACTCGCTGGGCGTAACCTCCTTGGTTTTCGAAAGGTTTAGCGAGCGTTCGGCCGCAGTGCCATGAATACAGTGAACTATATAGTATATACCATGAACTCAAGGTGGTTAAAGGTGGGAAGTAGACTCGAAGCGCAAGCCGTAAGAAAGTGTGCGTGTGCCAACTCTCGTTTAGTCCTTGGAATGTCCGCCGGATGGCGGTGCTTCTATATGGGGAATATATGATGAAAAGATGCGAGATGGTGGTACTTGGAGTGTTGAATAGATGGACGAACGGACACATAGACAGATGCATAGATAGACGCATGAACGGACGCAGGGGTGGCTGCATGGACGAACGCAGGGACGGACGCACGAACAGACGCACGCACGGACGGGCTGATGGACGCATGGACGGTCAAACTGACGGACGCATGGACGGATGGAAGCAAGAACGAATGGACGGACGGATTCGTCGCCCCACTCTCCATCATTCACTCCATGGATATGCTGCCATTTTTTTTTCTGACGAGTACACGTTCACCACACGCTGGCATCAAAAGCAACGTGTGCAGCACCCTGTCAATGCCCGCTACGACACCCTCTACGTGCAAGAAGTAGCATCGAGTGGATGCACGGCTGTGAATGTTTGGGGGCTGTGTCCCGTGATGGGCTTGGTGTTTTGCACCGCATTGAGGGACATCGGTAAACTACTGCGACATCCTCGATTATGTCAAGATACCTTACGCGTTGGACGGGCCTTTTCCTGACAATGACTTCCTGTTACAGGAAGACTTGTCACCTGTTCACACTGAAAAGGCTGTTGAAGAGCTCCTGAACATTATAGGGGTGCGGTGCGTGAGTGGGTCCCCAAAGCGGCAGACCTGAACACCATTGACGCCGTATGGGGCAGAATGAATGTCAGGCTGTATAAACGAGGGTTACACAGTTCATCTGCCGATGAGCTTTGGAGCACTGTCGAAGAAGAATGAATACGCCTCCAGAATGAACGCAGTTTCATTGACAATTTTTCCGAGTCACTATCGTCCAGAATGCATGATGTGATTGCAGTGCAAGACCCTTGACCCGCTACTAAGGCACGGCGACCACTTCATCTGCTTTTATTTCCCGTCAGTCGCATTCTTGCATCTTAATACTATCAGTGCCGACGCGTCATCGGTTCAACTGCAGCCGTTCAGTATTGGGTCCGCAGCCAAGCGCCATCGAAGAAGTTACTGGCCGGAATAGAAATTCCCATGTACTTGCTTCTTATGTTATGCATCTTAGTGTAACTTGACTTCGTTTCATTTTTGTGCACAATTCTACCTTTTTACAGTACTCATACTATTATTCTGTTCCTAATTTCTTTGACTGCAAGAAATTCACTTTTCTTGGCCATTTCAAGCAACACCTAATGTATATTAGACAAGAATAAAAAATAAACAGCACAGCTTTTGTTCTGACCTTATTATCAGTTACCTTTTTTATTCTAGCAGTGTTTTGCTCTCTTCTGATGACCATACGACTATTTTGGGAAGCCAGGTAAGTCTATTATTCGAGAACATTGAACACGATTTCACGTTGATGTATCCATAAAAAGTGCTTCCGGCCTCCCCATTTCCTTGGCGAATTGACTGGAGAGTGGTATATGTTCATAACTAGTGTTATTAAAACGTTTTATCAGCGTAGTTCTAAACAAGCAAAGTAACAGCTGCTGCGCCTATAGAATAAATGCTGCTAGCGATCCCCGAAACAGTAATAACGGCAACACGTTGTACATTGGCAGCACAGCTCTACTAAAAAAATTATTACTGAAAATAGTGCAAAGCCCGAGTCGTCGCCGGCTCTCTATTCTCTCGAGAAGCATGACGCAATATAAAAGTACCCAATTCAAGTAAAACAGCACATTCATATCCATTCTTGCGTCAAGTTAACGCTCAAGTTTTGATAAGATTCGCACGACCTGTCTGGTGGGCGATGAAGTCACGGCATTGTGCTCAATTTCTTTAGTAAAGACTGAATGAGCGCGCAAAACGAAGCGCAAAAGGTTCTTCCAAATACAAAAGGGCGAGGGTGAAAGCAAGCATGCGGGGGTGATGTACATTCGCAGTATAACCAAGCTCTACCCCGATAACTCGAAAATATGTCACGAACGGCGCTACTTTACAACCTTGCAGCGCGCTTGGCCACGCGCTCGCATGGTGTAGCTCATGCTGAGCGCGATAGTATAAAGCGATCATAGTAGCACACATTTGTGCAGTCATGGAGAGTAAGGAATGTAAAGTGAACGTTGCTTCAGAAAAACCCCTGGGTGATAGCAAGAACTGATTCGTCTCGGCCATTAGCGCTTCGGGAAGAAGGCGGTGGATTTTCATGTGCTTTGATATGGACCAACAAAACTTATCTTGTCTGAATGAATTAGTCCAACAGCCGTGGTCTCTGAACGAACAACGTATGTACTCTTGTTTATGTGGAAGGTGGCAATGGGATGGTGGGTGGAAGGAGTAACTACTTCAATCAGCCCTCCCCTACTCCCTCAGTTCCCTCCAACGTGGCCAACAAAGCAGCCTCCCAATGCTCCTTTCTATAAACGGGGGGTTTAGGAAAGGGGGGTGTTCCGCTATATAAGGGGGAACAGGTCCCACCCTTATGGTGTGATTTAGCTCTGCGGCGGAAGAGGCACAGATTCTGCTAAAGGGACAAATGTAACAGGAGGGATCAGTGAGGTGGAGTAGGAGTAGCTTAACGCGCTATGCATATCGACTTAGAAAAACAGGATAGCCTTCGCATTTGACTCGTTTTAGGTGGAAGTGTAGGAAACCTTGAGTGTTGTTTTTTTCCTTGAATAAGCTGGTGTCAACTGTATTTTGCAACAGATATATATGAATGGTACACGGAAGGTACCTCGAGCAACATTCCAAGTGACAAAAAGAATGTTGGCGTGTATTTCTGGGAGCACACGCATCTTGTTCTGACCAGCGAGCCTGAAAGTGCGCGTGTACTTCGTGTACTGCGCTGCTGGACGGCGTCAACTTCGTTTTCACGAAGGCCTTTTCACAAAAACGCTCTCTTCAGCGGCCCTCTTGCAAAACAGCCAGCTGGGACGGCCACAAGTGCTTGTTAAGTCAAGACTCCTCACCCATGCGCAGATCAATAGCCAGCCATGCGCCACGCGTGTGGCTCACCACACGCCACCGAGAAGAAACTCCAGTGAAGGAAATTCATCGAATAATTATCAGTATTGTTATCACACCATACGGCTTCTCCTAACGAACTTTATATACCCTGGTATTGCTCTAATTTATCCCAGGAACTTGTCATAATCAGAAAGTGCAAGATTCCTTTTCCGAGGTTTAACTGACAGTACAAACATACCAGGTGCCCCACAGATAAAAGACACGGCCCAAACAAGTGCTTTCGTCATTGGGACACCTACCTATTTGCGCCTGGTTTTTTCACTCTTTCTCTCGATATTTTTATTTATTTATTTATTTATTTATTTCAATTTCAGCCTTAGAATTATGAAGGCCCAAGAGGAGTTTTATTCAAGGACCTTCGCGTCTCTCTTTGTCCCGATGACAAGCAGATGTTTTTTGGCAATTCTACACCTACCTCCAACTGTCCCTCAATCATCTTAAGTTTCTACTTTGTGGGCACTTAGTAGGAACTTTCTTTCTTTCATATGATCAGGCTGGCAAGTTCTTCCGCTCATTCTATTCCCAACACTTTCCAGGCTTTCTTATGGGTGCATGGCCGACTGACCGTCTGTGCCATTGCCAGTCGAAGTTGGTTAATGGTGGGGAAAACATTTATTACCATTTACTAGTTAAATGGTTACCATAAGGTTATTACACTGTGGGCCATATTGGCCTTCTCGCCTCTCGGTGAATGTAGAGCCCCTATTTCGAAGCTCCATCGGCAAGCAGTGCCTCCCGCATCCATTCCACTAGGTCCTTTTGGATTCTGAAGTACCAGGAGCCGAGCAGGGCCCCTTTCAGTCTCTCACAAGGGTCCAGATAGCGCCGGTGCTCCTCCTTGTAGCAATAGGCGATACTTTTAATGTAAAGAGTGGGATTTTTTTATTAGGAGTAGGCTTTCGAAGAAAGGAAATAGCCCGAATTAGTGGCGCGGGAGTTGCCGGTCATTGGCACATACTGAGACCTAGGCAGGAGTCCTCACCCGGGAGTATTTCAACCACTCAACAAACCTCCATACTTTCTCTCTTGTGCTTCCCTTTATTAGCGGAGAGTTAAGAACTTCGATATTAGATGCGAAGCAGCTCTGACTATCCTGTGCAACACTGTCCCTCCATGAATACGTACTAACACACCGCTACGCGCCACATTCGCCGCAGGGTTGAAGCGGTTCCAAGTAGGTTACGCCGCATCTGCGCGTTGACGTCACGTTCCCCTCGCAGTGCGTGCTGACGTCGCTCTCTCTCTCGCTCACCGCGGGGCGTGCAGCTGACACCTCGTCCATTCGCCCGCAAGACCCGCTGCTACCGCGACTGCTGATTGCGAATCTTCCAGCGCTCACCGCAGCACCCGCGAAAGCACCGTTCAGCCCACGACGCCCCCCGTGTGCAACGCTGCTGCTTTGGAACCAGCAGCGTTGCACCCATCATCACCCTGCACATGCCATCGAAGTTTCCTTTGGGAAAATGGTGTGGATTTTTATGGTAGTGCCGCTTATACTTAAGAGCCTTGAAATGCTATTGATTCATACTCAAGGAAATTGTTTTAAAACTGCGGAGTTTCGTTTGCAAAAGCACAAATAAAAATTGGCCCCGTTCTACCAATGTCCTATATAAACAGACTGACGCCATTTCTTTGATGGTGCATTCGGAAAGTTTGGTTGAAGTATAAGCCTCTTTCAGGCATCTGTACCGATTCGATACGGGTCGATATTTATTAGGGAAAAATCAGTAAACTGAAAATGTAGACCCAATAGGCTTTTTTTCTGTGTGCCAATTAAGAGTGCGTAAAAATGTAGCGTATATATCTCTTTTTTTATTTCGGATAGTTTGTGTCATTCAGCAGTGCGTTATCATGGACGACTGACTCCATGGTCAAAGAAATGTAGCTATGTAGGACACCGGTCATCTGTTTTCATGCGAATCAATCATAAAGTTCACCCATCTATTTAGCTTTCGTTCTGCATAGACGTAACGTCAAGATGCTAATTGGTGTGGTGGTTTCAGGATTCGGCTGGGATTTCTGAAACAGCACCCGGCTCTCACCAACGTTTATAGAACTGGCTCTCACTGCGGAAACCATAGTCTTGCATATGTGTGTTCTTGTTCCAGTTTTGTTTTGTGTGTGTGTAGATGCACAATGGCATCCTCATTTGTCGCAGTGTAGCCGATACGCGCACAGATGTTGGCAGTTTCTTTGGAGGGCCATTAAAATGTACATTGCAATAATCATTTGTGATAGCACAAAAAGATGGCGCACTAGCTTACTTTTCAAACAGACATGATCGCCCATCTCGGTTGTGGTGCTACTGACCACAGGGTGTGCAGTGACGTCACCAAACCACGGTATACTTTTGTACAACGAACAAAGGAATATTACGTGCTGCGTGTATTTGTCCCACCTCAAACGGATGAATAAAGTCGCATGCGTGATGTAATACTTTTTATAAATATACCTTGTTCCTGAGGCCTCGGCACCCTAGCGCTGCATGATGGTCGGTATGGCAATGTAAGAACTTGATGAGTCATTGTAAGAAGAGCATTGGCACTCGCTATAAATTTGACCATTAATACACGAATGCCAATTAAAAAAAAACGCCAGGCCTGCCTTCAAGGCGCAGCACAATAACAGAGAAAGCTTGAAGAGTGGCAATTTAAAGTCTTCTCTTAACACTCATTGGGTAACTACACTCTTAATCTAATCTTGACTAGACTACACGCCTGCAGGTGGGTAATCAAGTCAAATTATTGCCGCTTCTAGGCGACTCCGTAGCCGTGTACCAGAGAAACCAGCCCGATGTAAAGTGGTCTTCGGTATAGCCGAGAAAAGGATTAGCCGGGATTCTAGGTCAAAAGACCTGTGGTTAGGCGTGAAATTTCCATGTGGCCCGGCCTTGACGTGGTGGCGGAGAGAAAGCATTATTTTATGCTTTAGCGACTTCTCGCCGATAATGCGGCGGATTACCGGTAATTAGAAAGTCATTACTACCACAATCATCTACATTTGCGAGATTAACATGCAAAGCACACACAGCCCTGGAATCGAACTCGGGACCGCAAGTACTACGTGAATCAGATAGATGTCTTACCGATTGCACCACAGCGCCACCGCATGAGGACGAGCCTTTTTGCGGGGGTATACAGCTACCGAGTGGCTTTTTGCAAACTGTCGGCGGTACCTTGAGCTGTTTTTGTTCTATATGCCTACATTTGATCAGCGAACAGTTTGTAGGGCTTCATTAACTCGAGACAACCATGGTGAGCGCATTCGGCTCCGACTTCGGTTCATGGTGCGCCGTTCCGCAAGAACGATTATAGTGCGTTTGTTCGTCGTTTTAGTGCTTCTCCGTGAACTGCGGGTGTTACGCTCACCGAAATTTGCGAACGAGGCTGTGTTCGGCTGTCGAAACCTACGTTTGTTTCTCGCACGTGCATATGCTGTGAGCAATTTCGCTTATTTGTGTCTTGATAGACACGTGTCAGCGATAGCAGCCTATGCTCAGCTGTTTGAAGACAATGCGCTTTCACACGTAAACGTTGCATGGGTAATTTAGTGTGCTACTCTAATATTTGCATTTCGTACGCATAAACTGCCTTGAGCTGCACGCTGGGGCAGCAGCGCGTTTTTAGCATTTCGATGGTTACTTATTTCTGCAATTCAAATATATGCGCATTGTTTCGCAATATAGAGTGGTTTTTACTCATTTGATTGATCGATATGTGGGGTTTGACGTCCTAATAGGGGGTGAGACCTTGCCAGGCTTTTAGCCTTTAGTCTTTGCCTCCCGCAGGAAAAAAATTCTGCATTTCTTTCTCCTGCAACCAAACATTGTTGAATGCTGAAAACCACCCTATAATTATTAGAGACGTCCTAGTAGATGGCTTCGGGAATTTCGACCACCTGGGGTTCCTTAACGTGCACCCAATTATGAGCACACGGGCCTACAACATTTCCGCCTCCATCGGATATGCAGTCGCTGCAGCCGGGATTCGATCCCGCGACTTGCGGGTCAGCAGCCGAGTACCTTCGCCACTAGACCACCGCGGCGGGGCTTTTACTCATTTTCAGTCTTTAACTGATCTGTTTAAGGGGAGTGGCTACTCTTACCTTTATTCAGCATCACACCGCTATACAAGTGAATGCCGAAACACGTGCCAAGGTCAAGTATGACGTACACAAATTAGTGATGGACAGGTCGATCTCCTTTCAAATAAATAAGGCTTCTGCACATCTCTTTCGCGAACGTCCGCATGCTGTAGGGTTCAAAAAAATGCTGCAGAACGAACCTCAAAATCGTTATTGTTACTGCATGCAGTGGCTCTTTAGAAAATGGGAATTTTTTTATAGCTGGTACATTATCTCCGCAGCGGTACACTGGTTGTTTTGGTCGTGGTTCACTGTTACAAATCCCCGCCGCGGTGGTCTAGTGGCTAAGGTGCTCGGCTGCTGACCCGCAGGGTGCGGGTTCGAATCCCGGCTGCGGCGGCTGCATTTCCGATGGAGGCGGAAATGTTGTAGGCCCGTGTGCTCAGATTTGGGTGCACGTTAAAGAACCCCAGGTGGTCTAAATTTCTGGAGCCCTCCACTACGGCATCTCTCATATTCATATAGTGGTTTTGGGACGTTAAACCCCACATATCAATCAATCACTGTTACAAATCCATGCTGGAATATGAGAACTGTACTTAATATTCAAAAGAGTGAGCAAATGTGGGTGACATACGCTCTCCTGCTGACTTCTGCACCTGACTTTTTACTTCTGTATTTGATAATCATCATCGAATTACGGAACTACTAATCAAGCATCAACCAATCTATTTTCAATATCGATCTTTCTCTGTCTCGCTGCCTTTGGTTTCTTTCTTTTTTGCCATGCTTTCCTAAAATCATCAGTACGACTTGTTTCGTTGAACACGAACATCAACATACATAGGCCAATGTTTCACTAAGCTGCCACGCATGCACTAGTACTCTTTTATTTAGTGCATGACACAATGTCGACATAATTGATTGATTGATATGTGGGGTTTAACGTCCCAAAACCACCATATGATTATGAGAGACGCCGTAGTGGAGGGCTCCGGAAATTTCGACCACCTGGGGTTCTTTAACGTGCACCCGAATCTGAACACACGGGACTACAGCATTTCCGCCTCCATCGGAAATGCAGCCACCGCAGCCGGGATTCTAACCCGCGAGATATTTTGAATAAAGTGTGCCGTAAAGCACTGAGAAATGTTTGCGTCCCGGACCATCCTGTAGAAAAACGACCATCACAAGACAGCGAGACCAAACGGCGACGCACTAATACCATGGCATGCAGGTGACGGTGAACGTGATGCAGGCGCCGCGCCGAGCTGGCCAGGAGGCGGCAAAGGGGGAGGGGGGGGGCGTTCCTTTTTTTTTTCTTGCGTTCTCGTGCTTGTCGCTGAATGGTTCTGCGTAATTTCATGCCGGCTCTTCGAGCCAGGCTGGTGTGACGGAGACGGTGGCTCTCCCTCTTCTTTTTTTCTTCTTACGCCTGCTCTCGCCAGCCATAGGCGTGACTTCCGCGCCGCGTGGCGGTCACTGGTATTTTTTATTGCTGGACTCCCTATAGACAGGATTTTAGTCAGTTCGCAGGAGCGTGCCGCGTATATGCCGTTCGTTATCCGGCACCTGACTGAGAATGTACTGCAAGCACACTTGCTGGGTACTCACTACAGCATTAATAATAATAATTTCTAGGTAGTAGCATTCGCTATGCTATTTTTTCATTCTCATGAGAAGCGTTGCATACGCTGAACACTTGCAAATAATTTTTGGCCAATTGTTCATGCAGTGGCTGACGACGATGAGGAATTACGCCTGAAGTTGGTATGCGCCACAGTAAATAGGTAATAAAAAAACGAGCTTTTGTAATGGATTGGAGCATGGGACGACCCACTCGTTATGCTATTCGCAATGTGTGACGCCTCGTCGTTCCTTTGCTGTTCTAAAACGCTTTATTACTCATAATAACGTGATTCCTTTCCCGATAGCAGGCTTGCCTAAGGCAAGTTTGCGAACAAGTCCCAAGCACCGGCATGGCTCAGTGGTACATTACTTGGCAGCAGATACGGGTTCGCGCCCCACTGTATAATTGGTACTAGGGCTTTTTTTTCTTCTTATCTCGCGATAGTGGTTACGGACACCAGCGGCGGTGGTGGCGGTGGACAATTACGGCGGCGTGCGTGACCTGAGTGTTGATCTTATAACAGCTTTCGCTGTAAACGTTAAGTTCCATTGAATCACTGGGTGCTTATCACTGGGCGCAAAGGATGACTAGATGCTTATCATGCGCACAGATTTCAAGAATTCTATATTATACAGCGAGGCTGCAGTGGCCTACCCTATGCCGCCGCCATTGTCTGCATCGTAGTAATACAAGCAGTAGTAGTGCTTATGCTGGTCTCGCAGCTCGCATTTGACGGGTCAAAGCGTCCGCTATCCAGCCAGTTAACGGCCGAACACTTGTGAACATTTAAACAAAAGTAACTTTAATTAACAGGAATTGGGGTCACATTTTAACAAGGATTCACCAGCACTCAGTAAGTCCCCGTAAAAAAAGCGGTGCTGTTGCTCGGGCTGGTAGGGTGAGTCTGCCCGCCGCCTGGCATTTCTTCTTCCGTCGCCGACCGGTGCTTTCACTCTCTCCGTGAGCCGACAGAGAAGATGACAAATGACGCTCTCAAGGTCGTTTGCGGCGCCCATTTAAACTGGCCATAACAAAGGAAAAAGGATTTTCAAGACGTAAAAGTAGCCCCTATTAAGGGCTTAAGCGTCACCCGGACTTTCGTTGGCGGCACTTGAAAGGCAAACATGGCTCTTGGCCACTCTCTTCGAGAGGGGACGGCACAGTGCTAGTGGGCGTAACGCTGGTGCCGTGACGAAAGGATGGCACGAATATTGAGTAAATAAAACAAAGTGTTGATAATGATGATCCTTGAAATGCGAACCTGGTGGTGCATTTGCGACACCACGTGGTCTCTAGCCATCACCCTGCACGCTTACAGCTTCGCTGTCCACTGGTGTGCAACGTGTGTGCGTGTGTGTGTTTTGTTTTTGTTGTTGCTTTCATTGGCAGAGGGGAGGGGGGGGTGAACAGGTAGATCTTACACGGTCGAACACCTAATGCCCCACAGTGTGTGCTTAGATGAAGACATGCGCAGTGGAGTGCGGCTTCACCACGAGTTCAGCAGAAGTGAGGTGCTAAGGTACAATATAATCAATGAATATATGTTTTTTTTTGTTAAATGGTGCCAGAAAGATGTAATTCAAGATAGCTGGGAGTTGCCCCCCACCGGCAGAGCATGTAATTTTAACGATGACGACACATGCGAAAGTGATAATCATGACGATGCCTGGCCGGTTGCAACTATCTGTATTACCAAAGAAAGTACTGTCGCTTAAGCAAGGAACATAGACTAGCTTTTCTTTGCTAAAATGACTCAGCAGCGCAGAGAAAACAAAGGGTGCGGCTCCTAACAGGAATGCGTAAGGCGAAAACTGGGCTGCCATGCGGCTTGACTGCGGGACAGCAGTGAATGGTTGTTCTGTAAATACTAACTTTACAAAACAAAAACGACAATGGTGGCTCGAGTTCTTTGTCGTCGATGCATGAGATGGAGTGCCTGAACACTTTTGCCCCTCTTTAAGAATGCACGTCCTGTCAAACTGCTTCTTCGTGACACCAGCTAAAGGTGTGGATTCCGATCGGCTAGGCTAATAGGTGGGTGCACGATACTCTCATAAATTGAAGGATGCTCTGCCATACCCGTGAAAAAATCACGGAGCATCTCGCTGCCAGTTTACAGTCAAGTGCGTGTGCCGTCTGTGCGACTTGATATTTTCTAGTCAATATATTCGCTAAAAGTATATATAGTCGCTATAGCTGGACTACTCGAGCTAGCTATTGGCAGTGTTTTTTTTTTTGTATTACTTCTATGCAGGCATACGGGGTGGAAATAAAGATTTGCTTCTTTGAATGGCCCGTTGGATGCCGAGTCAAGGAGCACGAACATAATAGCTTTTATGCGGAGGTTCCCAAGCAACGTCGCAAAGGCGAGAGACGGGGAGGCCCGCCACCCCCATGTGCGCCACGCGCCGTCGTATCTATTTTTGACCGAGCTTCACGACTCCATTTATGGGCATCGCGCATATCCCGGCGCGAAATGAGAGCGCTTACACTACAGCTGTATGAGAGCTGCATAATCGAGATCATCATCATTCAGCGTCACCAAATGACATCTTATTTAACGAGCCTCCAAGAGCTGCAACTATTGTATGTTTTCAAAGTGATCTCCTCGCCGCCGGGGTGGCCAAGGGGTTACTATGCTCGGCTGCTGACCCGAAGTTTCAATCCCGGCCATGGTGGTAGAATTTCGGTGGATACAAAATTATAAAACACCGTGTTCCAAGTGAGTTCTGAGCATGGTAAAGAATCCCGGGTAGTCAAAATTATGCAGAGCCCTCCACTAATGTGTGCTTCGTCGCCCAATGCAGAATGAGAATTTTTAGGTCTTGATACTTTGTTTTACACCAGCCTAATGATTAACGAGCCCTTAATGTTCCTCTTCTTTCCTTCATTCACAGCGAGGATCGCTTTGCGACAGACTTGATTATTTCTAAAAAAATGCTCAGGCTTATCGGTCAGCTGTCTGTTTGTTCGAGCTGCATACGCGGCGTAACGCCATCTGGCTGAAAGAAAGTGTTTCGCAATCGCCGTCATGGATGCCAGTGGCGCCGATTAACACTCCCATGCTTGCACGCATGTAGATACCCGATACCATAAACACCTTCACAGACGGGAAGACAGCAGAGTGAGTCAGGGAACAAACGGGGGTTAAGGACATCACGGTTGAAATCAAGAAGTGAACAAAAATGATTGATTGATATGTGGGGTTTAACGTCCCAAAACCACCATATGAATATGAGAGACGCCCTAGTGGAGGGCTCCGGAAATTTCGACCACCTGGGGTTCTTTAACGTACACCCAAATCTGAGCACACGGGCGTACAACATTTCTGCCTCCATCGGAAATGCAGCCGCCACAGCCGGGATTTGATCCCGCGACCTGCGGGTCAGCAGCCGAGTACCTTGGCCACTAGACCACCGTGGCGGGGTGATTCTCCTATAGGTGCGAGTGCGTGCTCAGTTTGCTACCGATTGCTATGCTATTGGTGGTTTTCCCTGTGGGACGACAGCCTACGTCAGCTCAGGCCACTAAAATGCTCCACACTTAAAAGTCAATTATTCTAGTTTTTAAATGCGAAGCATTTCTTAGCGAACTTCAGCGACTTTGAGCGTATTTATTTATTTATTTATTCATATACCCTAAGGGCCCATTTGGGCATTACATAGGGGGGGGGTAGTTACAATAAAGCAACATAATACAACAATACAGCAGGGTTATGTTCACAAAAGAAATATTTACACAGAACACGCAAAAATAAAAAGGTAAATGCAGAAAGCAAAATCTCGGATCAAAGAATACAACACTCAATAATACAACACTCAATAAAGCATAAAACGAAGTTTGCGATAACTGATGTATTATTGGCACTAGAATAAACAAAAGAAAGCCACAAAATATCACAGTTCTACATTCCACAACTCCTTTAATTTGCTAACAAATATGTCGTGATCACGCACAGTTACAACATCTCTTGGTAGTTTATTCCAGTGATAAATTGCAAGAAACAATGGTGAGTCACGAAGGAAGTTAGTACGGGCTAACATGGGTTGCACTTTGTAAGCATGATCCACACGTGGAAAAATGCGATGAGCTGGTTTAATGTGTGAATGTAGGAAAGATGACTCACTGAAATAAAGCCTGTGGAAATGAGACAGTAGTGCGATAAGCCTACGTTTTTCTAGAGTAGGTAATTTCAATGAAGTTTTAATTGCTGTTATGCTGTATAGCCGAGAGTATTTTCCTGTGATAAAGCGGGCTGCTTTGTTTTGAATGGCCTCAAGTTTATGAATAAGGTATTGCTGGTTAGGATTCCAAATTAGGGCGGCGTATTCCATTTTTGAGCGAACTAAAGTTGTGTAAGCAAGAAGTTTGGTGGACTGGTTGGCAGAGTGCAAATTTCGTTTAATGAATCCTAGAGCTCTTAAAGCCTTACTGGCTATTGCCTCAACATGAGCATTCCATGAGAGGTTGTGTGTAAGATGAACGCCTAAGTATTTTATTGTGGTCACACTTTCGACTAGCCTATTGTTTATCATATAAGAATGCAGCTCAGGTTTCGTAGTTCTTGTAAATTGAATGTACTTCGTTTTTGAAACATTAATTTCCATTTGCCATTGGTAGCACCAGCGGGTAATTTTGTCAATATCAGACTGCAGCGCACTCACATCAATATGGTTAGTAATTTGTCTGTAAATTACACAATCGTCTGCAAAAAGTCTGATTGAGGACGACAATTGGTTACTTATATCATTAACGTAAATTAGGAATAGGATGGGCCCCAGCACGGTACCCTGCGGAACACCTGATTTAACCTTTACTAATGGAGACAAGGTATTATTAACAAAAACAGACTGATAGCGATCAGACAAGAAGTTAGCAATCCATTTACAGATTTTAGGGTTGATGTTGAGGGCGCTCAGTTTCATATTTAGACGGTTATGGGGGACCTTGTCGAAGGCTTTGGCGAAATCTATAAATAGAGCATCAATGTCTGTTTTATTATGTATCGCTTCGTGAATATCGGTTATTAGTTCAAATAGTTGAGTTTCGCATGAAAGGCCGTGCCGGAAACCATGCTGACTTGGTAAGAAGAACTTGTTTTTAGTGAGATATGTCATAACTGCAGATGATATAATGTGCTCTAAAAGCTTACATGGTATGCTTGTTAGTGAAATTGGTCTATAGTTACAAAGCATAGAGGAGTTACCTGATTTAAAGATAGGGGTGATGTGGGCAATTTTCCAGGCGTCTGGTACGCTACCACTATCAATAGATTGCTGAAAAAGAGCAGCTAGAATGTGAGAAATTACAGGCTTTGTTATTTTTAGTATTTTAGTGCAGATGCCGTCCGGGCCAGGTGCTGAACTGTTTGGGAGCCTTTCAATAGCTCGTTCAATACCTTGATGTGAAATATTTAAATCGTCCATGACCGAATCTAGAGTCGTGAAATTAAGTTCAGATGGAACGGGATTTTCTTCTGTAAATACTGAACCAAAAAAATCATTTAGTTCCGTTGCAACACATGATGGCGAAAGAAGTACACCATCTTTGGAAATAGACACTTGTGATGACGAAGATGGTTTGGGGTTGATTACCTTCCAAAACTTTTTTGTATTTTCCCTTAAGAGCGTGTTTATATCATTGTTAAAGAATTTGTCTTTGGCTGCTTCGATTACTGTTTTACATTGTTTGGATTGTTCACGGTAACGTTCCCAATCACTATCGGACCCAGACTGCTTTGCTTTCGAGTAAAGTCTTTTTTTTTTATTTATGCAGCGTTTGACATGCAAGTTGAACCAAGCGCTCTGAGTTGACGCTATCACTTCAATTTTAGGGATATATTTTTCCTTTAGTTCGGTGAGCTGAGACTGTACGAGATGCCAGTTTTCATTAGTTGTGCGCAGTGACAAGGTGCGCAAAAATTCTAAAGAAAAAGACGACAGCTGATTTATAATCATATCAACATTAGCCCGCGTGTAGTTGTAGATTGTTTTCCTTGGATTTTCTGGCTTTTCGTTCTCCAAGGTATATTCACAATGAAGCACATTGTGATCACTGATATTATCTAAAACATTCACAAGTACATGATCGGGCTTGGTAGTCAATACAAGGTCTAGAATAGCATCACCGCGAGTCGGCAGGGCTACCATCTGTGTCAAATTGAACAAAGCAAGTACCTCAAGAAATTCCTGACGGTCAGACCTTCCTGCACCGCCTTCGGGTGTACACGTCCGCCAGTTTATGCCTGGGTGATTAAAATCACCTGCCAAAAATATAGGGGACCGGGGATAATTGCATTGTATGAGGCTGAGCGAATCATTCAGTTTTTCATTAAAGTCGGCTGGCGAGTTTGGCGGACGGTAACATACTCCGACAGCACAAGTTACAAATGACGATAACTGTAGTGCAACCCATAAAACTTCAATGTTAACTTCTGTTTCAATTATGTGAGCATGGAAGTTTTTTTTTACAGCAACTAACACACCACCTCCCCGAGAGGCCGTTCTATCTTTTCTAAAGACTAAGAAGTTATTCGACAGTGATAGCTCAAAGTTAGCCACATCCGGGGACAGCCATGTCTCTGTACCAAGCACGATGTCGGCAGAGCAGCCCTCGATAAAAGAACACAGGTGGTCCTGTTTATGAAAAACGCTTCTGAAGTTCGACACAATCAAAGATAAGGTTCTACTTCTACAACGCTGTTTGCGTCACGTAGTTGACGCAGGAGCGTCCCGCCTCGAAAGTGGGACTACCGTGTTGTTGAAGTTATCATAGGTATACAGTTTGTTTCCCAATAACAGTTTATCGAACCGCAATCTGTATTTTTCGTTAGGTTTACGTTCAGCACGTGCAAAGTCCCGAAGTCTTTTTCTAATAAGTTGAATTCGTGGTGAGAAATCTTCTTCTATCCAAACGGACGGAGATGTAAGATTTCTAAGTTTTGATGCATTTTGCAAGATGCTGCTCTTGTCCTTGAAATTCAAGAATTTCACAATGATTGGGCGATTCTTACCGGGTGTTTGTTGACCTATTCTATGTGCACGTTCAATTTCACCGATGTTAAGACCAAGGTTACGCAAAACGAACTCGCTTATAAGTTTTTCCGTTTGGTCCCATTTTTCGCCTCCTTGTTCTGGCACTCCTTTGAATATCAGGTTATTTCGTCTCAGCCGGTTACTTAAATCGTCAACTACAATACTAGCTTGTTCAAACTGTTTTGTGCCAGTATTTTGAAGATGAGTTTTAACTTCTTCAAGGACTGGGCCAAGTGCCGGTGCGGCGGAGCTCTTGAGGTCAGTTTTTACATCATCTAGTGCTGAGGTTAGAACAGCAACGCCTTCCCGAAGGGTGTCTATATCTTTGGGTATTCTTTCTAGACTGGCCATTCGTCTTTTTACATCTGTGATGCCTGATTGCATATCCTTCAGCCTACCTATGACATCCTTTTGAAATTTCTCGTTTGAAGACACCAACTCCTTCACGAACGTTAGTAGCTGATCTACCTTATCCGGCCCTGGATTAGTCTCAACATCTCCAGCGCGAACAATGAGATGTGATAGGCAGAACAGGACAACAAGGAGCCTACTACCCACACCCAAAGAACCGCAGATTTTTCTCGGCCGGAGCCAAACAGGTGAATTTGTTCGAACATGTCTTCTTAATCCTACAAAACAACCGATTCGAACACGGTATGTGCACAAATCAATACCCATGTCTATTTACAGAGTAATCACTTGGTGGGACTTGCGACCAAAAGCATAAGATTAAGTCGGTTACAAGACTAAAACTCACCTAAAAGAAGCGAGCAGACTTCGTTAGCATCAGTTGCCTGGCCGCAAATCCCACTTGCTGGTGGTTAACGCGGCTTCTTATAGGCAAGAGGCTTGAGGGCGCTCCAGTAGGCGATAGGAGCACCGCTGCGATGGCGACGATGAGCGGTGTCGACCGTCTGCGCAGGAGAAGCGGTCGGGACCTTGCCACGAGCCGGGAGCAGCACGTGTGGACTGGTCACTTTGCAATCACCTGGTAACGTCAGTATCAGCAGAACGCTGATCTTTCCTCAAAGATTCCGGTGCCTAAAAGAAGCGAGCAGACTTCGTTAGCATCAGTTGCCTGGCCGCAAATCCCACTTGCTGGTGGTTAACGCGGCTTCTTATAGGCAAGAGGCTTGAGGGCGCTCCAGTAGGCGATAGGAGCACCGCTGCGATGGCGACGATGAGCGGTGTCGACCGTCTGCGCAGGAGAAGCGGTCGGGACCTTGCCACGAGCCGGGAGCAGCACGTGTGGACTGGTCACTTTGCAATCACCTGGTAACGTCAGTATCAGCAGAACGCTGATCTTTCCTCAAAGATTCCGGTGCCTAAAAGAAGCGAGCAGACTTCGTTAGCATCAGTTGCCTGGCCGCAAATCCCCGACTATCTATCTATCTATCTATCTATCTATCTATCTATCTATCTATCTATCTATCTATCTATCTATCTATCTATCTATCTATCTATCTATCTATCTATCTATCTATCTATCTATCTATATATCTATCTATCTATCTATCTATCTATCTATCTATCTATCTATCTAGCCGCCTACGACTTTTAGATCTCCTGGCCGTTTCGATATTGGTATCGTTACGAAACTTAATGTGGCAGAACATGACTGTATGAAGAACATATTTGACTAGTCATAACAAGAAAATCATGATATGTATGTCATGAATGTCATGATTTACATGTCATTGTTCTGCAGCTCTTGCGGTGGTTTCGTAGACATGACATGTCGAAAAACTGGCATGGTGTGACATGATTGCATGGCGAACACAAGAAACAGACCCCAACATGAAAATCACTACATGCATGTCATGTAAAAAAATGACTATATGCGTCGCTCATGATACGCTGGCGGCCGTTTCGCTAGCGTCACATATACCAAATATGGTAGTACCATGCGTGAATGGATGACGAAGGTATGATACTAGTGCAAACATGATAATCATAAGATGCGTGTCATGTAACAACATGACTACATGCCACGATCATGATGCTCTGGCGGCCGTTTCGCTAGCTTCACTTATACCAAACTTGGTATTACGTGACGTCAATGGATGACGAAGGTATGTGACTGGTGCAAACATAATAATCATGAGGTGCGTGTCATGTGAGAACATGACTACATGCCTCAGTCAAGGCGCCGATACATTTCGACGTGACGCGGTGCGCGTACTCGTCGGCATTCATTTCGTCGCGATACGCCGGCGTTGCCACGCCAGGCGCCGGTCCCGCCATATACTCGCACGCGCGCGCTGCACGTCGTTGCTTTGACGCATGTGCATTTCAGCTCATCCGGCGTCCCTCCATCACGAAAAGAGGGAGACTCAGTGTTTTCTGTGTAATGCATCGACGTGAAATGCAGCATGTCGCATTTCGCGCCGGTTGCCGTCGGGCCGCGCCGGCGGACGCTGGTCGCGCCTGGCTCGAGTTTTGCTAACGAAGCGTCGCTGTGCCCATCGTACGCACGCGTCAATGGTACATTGGAGTATATTGGACCCTTCATGATGCGCTCGCGGCCGTTTTGCTAGCTCTACATATACCAAATTTGGGTGTTACGTGACATCAATGGATGACAAAATATATGACTGGTGCAAACATGATAATCCTGACAAGCACTCATATAAGAACATGACAACACACCACGCTCATAGCATGCTCGCGGCTGTTTCGCACGCTCCACATATACTAAATTTGATATCGCGTGCCGGGAATAGATGAAGAAGGTAAACGACAGATCCAAACATGATAATCATGACACGGAAGTCATGTACGGAATCATTTACTTCCACCTCGTAACGTTGTGCTCATCTTAAAGTTACTTATCAACATTTCTCATTCATGCTTCGCATATCATCGTTTCCCACTGTACGTGGGATCTGCCATTTTTTGTATTATTGCTTTCTTGATTAATGTACCTGATCGTCTTAACATGCCTGCTGCCACAGAAATATATAGGGTGACGGTGACGAGTGAATATCGCAATTCTATTACTTTGAACATCTTTTTTTGAAACAGCTGGAGTTTATGCGCACATATGGGTATAGCATGCGTCGTCTTTCGCAACAGTCATATTTATATGACAATATCGTCACTTTGTTTAATGCGCTACGGAGACAGTCATTACGGCAGCTCGTTCGCAGCACTTTCTTGGTGGTTCAGCAAGCCCGGTGTCCCCAGCCGCTGTTGTTGCCCACGCTAGTTGGATTTCTGGCTCGCAGTGACCGCGCTTTTGCGAGGCAAGCTGCCAGAAAGCACGCGCACCGAGATCGAGATAAAGGCATCCCTGCCCAGTTGACAACGAAACTGTAGCTGTGCTGTTGGACCCACTAATGGTTTTTGTCTCGGTTCATGCTGATTCATAACAAAAACGTGCCGCTCTTTTTCTTGATCACGATTCTTCATTGTACCACCACCAATGTTATATATATATATATATATATATATATATATATATATATATATATATATATATATATATATATATATATATATATATATATATATATATATATATATATATAAACAACGAGTGTTTTCACACTCGTTGTTTGGCTTATAGATGGCGCTGACTGTCGCTCCTACTTCTAAAATTCACAGATAAACCCATAAAAGTGGATGGAGGGAGGGCCGCTGTGATAGCTCAGTGGTTAGAGCATCGAACGCGTAATTCGAAGGTCGTAGGTTCGATTCCTGCTCACAGTTGGTAATTTTTTCATCCACTTTTCTTTCTTCTTATTTACATTCCATTGGTTCTAATAACTTCCCCTGTACATTCCTTGGCATTACTGTCTGTTATATCTCATTAATATTGTGTTAAAACACGGAAAAACGAGCCCTTAGGTATACACTTCTTTCCCTTATATATATATATATATATATATATATATATATATATATATATATATATATATATATATGACGTATGAAGGTAGCGATGGTTGGTAGAAGCCGAGAAGGAAGAAGTGCAGAATGGAATAAACACGGGGTATGAGCCAGGCCACGTCACCCAGTCATCGTAGCGTCACACGAGTCGACAGGATGAAGACCTCGCAACCACTTCATCGCCCGGCCATTATCATCGAAGACCTCAGCGAGACGCAGTGACCGAACGCGGACCACAGAAGAACGCGAACCACCAAGGCCACCAAGCATCATGACAGCAGCATCAGACGACCTTGGCATCCCTAAGTACACCGGATCAGCGGACAACGGACCCGTACAGGACTGGTTCAACCTGTTCGAGCTTCATGCTGCCGCTGCATCTTGGTCGGAACGGGAGATGGTTACGAACTTCAGCGACTACGTCACCGGTGAGGAATTTAAATTTTACCTCACCCATATATTCGAGAACGACGAGTCATGGCAAAAAAAAATCAAAGAGGAGATGATTACCCGTTTTAACGACTATGACCAAGACCTACTCATTGTCAACCATCTAGAGACAACCGCACACTATCGTCAATTTCCTAAGCAGTCCTCAAACATGCGAAAGCCCAGCACGAATCGACAACTGCCTCAATACGAAGGGGCACAGCAGTTTACTTACAGAAGGCCATGCGTATATTGGGAAAAACCCAACCGTCAAGCGCGCCGCCCTTCTGCGCGAAAGTTGGCATTTTCGAAGTCATCGCTTCAGCATATGACACGAGACGTTGCTCAACCACTTGATGCTCCCAATTTTTCGTCTCACATACATGGCCCGCCACCCGGTTTTACATCACGTGGCTCCTCAGGTGCTCGCAACGCTAACCGTCTACCTCGTAAGGACACCGTGTTCACAATAGGTGAACCATCGACGCATCGGGAAAATACCCAACCACGCCATGACGACTCGAAAAGGTGTTTTTCATCACAAGACTTTATGTCTATGGCTCAGCAGGCTGTGCAATCCGAACCTAATAATGCCACGTCACCTATGGTATCCCCATCCAGTGCTCACAGCTCCAAGAACTGAAACAATGCAGAAGTAGCACATACATCAAACCTCACACGCAGCTGTCTGCCAGAAGCGTTCATACTGGACCACCTTACCGAAGCATTTGAAGAGCATGCTAGCAATGATGGCGCATTACCAACTATGCCCGATAAGCAAGACACCATTTCACCATGCATCAGCTGTCTACAGGACGCATCAAACCTCGAAGGAAATGTATGCCCAATTCCAGAAGGGGCGCCACTACAGCCATCTCCTGAGCAGCACCAGCAAAGCAAGCAAAGCCAAGTACACAAACTCAGGAGACAACGAAAGAGACTGCAACGAGGGCATCGAAGAACGCAAAATTCAACGTAAGTGCACTCACCAATTGAAGAACATCGGAAAATAAGATCTCGAAACCAAAGACCAATTTTAGGCGTCAGACACTTTTGCACAAAGAAAAGTCACCAGAGACATTCCCTGCCTCAGCTATTACACCGACTGTACCACCACAGAAAACGCCGAGAAAGACGCGGAAGCACTGCTTGCACACCGCAAACACTCAGGCACTTCGTCACAGTCAGTCAAAAAGCAAGAAAGCAAGAAGCACTGGGATGGCACCATTCACGACGAAAAATACAACCCCGACGACATCCGAACTTCAAATGCTACAGGCACTCCCAACCTTGTCCGTTCCTCACAAAAACTCGACCGATGTCATCACCAGTTCATATTTCCAAAGTGTGGTTATGCCATTCAGGACGCAACAGTCAAGCTCGTCCACCAGAGTCGTCATAGAAATCACCGGACTGCTCCCTCAGCCTTGAAGATTCAGTGAGATTGTGAAACTCCATCGGGACGTGAAGCTGTGAACTTGGCCATTGTTTTGTTTATTCTCTTCTTCAATTTGTTGTAGCTTGTAACCGGTGCCATCTTTCGGGGGGAGGGGGAATTCTGTGACGTAAGAAGGAGGGGATTCTTGGGAGAAGTAGATGAGGAAGAAGTGCAGAACGGAATAAACATGGGGTGTGAGCCAGGCCACGTCTCCCATATCTAGCGTCATATATATATATGTGACGCTATGACGAATGGGAGACGTGGCCTGGCTCATACGCCATGTTTATTCTTCTCTGCACTTCTTCCTTCTCGACCTCTACTAACCATCACTTGATACATCACACACACACACACACACACATATATATATATATATATATATATATATATATATATATGCTATGGTGCTGAAGCCAACAAGCGAGAGCACATTGTACATAGCCCAATAAAGTTTTCAATCAATCTCATTGAAATCTGCTCCTTCGTCCTGGCACTGCGAGGGGAGCGCGTTGTGGAACACATGGAGGGACAGCGTTACACGTGCTAGTCAAAGAGCTGCTTCGCATGTTTAGACCGACCGATGTGAAAACAGACTTCTGGCGCTGCGCAACCGTTCACTGGCCATCCCGTATATAAAGGCACTGGATCTTGACCTCTAAGGTAGTGCTGTTAGGAGATTTCTCCTGTGCGTTGTTGAACGATGAAAATTCGCACCGTGCGCGTTAACTAAAATCAAACTGCGGGTCTTTGTGTCGAGTCGGAGTCTTCTGTCTCTCATTGCCTACTAGCAGCGATTGTCATGCTCCACTAGGAAACTAACTGGTTCATCTGCATTCTTGTTTTGGGCCTCCACGGGTTTCTCTCTTGCGCCACGCCGCGATGAGTGGCAGCGTCAACGCCGCCGCCAGTGTAAGCATTAACGCCCGCTGCTTCACGTCTACACTTTAGCAGGAAGTGGTGTCCACATTTACGTTATAGTTATTACTAATATTATCTACCATACTTTCCTTAAAATTCCTGCCGTTAGTCTCATTATTATTGTGTCTAAAAAAGAAAAGGAGGCCTTAAATTTACACTTCAGTGAAAGAACAGCGAATTTTGAAGCCGCATGACTTCCCGCATGCAACATGATGGGATTCGTGCACTACAACAGCACTGGCGAATGCTATAACAAAGGAGGTTGAAATTAAAAGGTCAGGCGATACTATTTAACAACCCACGTGACATCAGAAAACCTTGCCAATCAGATATGCGCACGCTGTTGCGTACACATAAGCACAAGTTGCCATGTCATCTCCATCGCAAAACTTTGCGTCTCGCAAGAACGAATCATATCTATTGAGCCAAGGAGAGCCCGGTTTGTTCGCAGATGCAGGAAACATGCAGAGTCCTAGTGCTCATTTTTCGCAAACGGGTTAACACTGGGGCTAGCCCTGCCGAACAAGGGAGCATTTGCGTAGTGCTTACCATTGTGTCGTCTACTGAACCTCCTTGAGAGGGAGCTCCGGGATCCCGCTCAGCGGCGCGACAGTCTATGGGCGTTGTGAGTATACTGTATCGACTTTCGAACCTGACCATTGAGGCGGACGCGTGCGACAGTGATCGAGTATCAAGCTTCGCAAGAAAGATAACGTAAACGCCGCTACTCTAAAGGTTGCCCTTGCAATCACCCTAACATGGCAGTCGGCGTTACCATGGTCACTGCAATCGAAGCAGCCTCCTGGTATTCGGAATAATCTAGACCAGGGATGCAAGTGTGTGACCGAAAGGCGAACTATATAGTATACATGAACAGCAAATGAAATATAAAACAGATGTGTAATGGGCACTTACGGACTAGCTGTGTAGCAGCTACTAGTAAATAATCGGTTTAGGAGTATCGCTAGGATAATAATTTTTACTGGAAAAATGTGAACCCTAAAGGATCACGTAAAGCTTCGGATAATTACTGCATTCAGCAGTAAACATTTCCGCCAAAAGTGACCATGATCAGAATGTACGCTGACTGCTGGTTCAAGATGAAAAAAATTACAGTGGCCTTTAGTGTTATCGATAAACGTGTGGAACGACCTTCCGTGTACCATTGCAAGTATTAAGGAATAAACTTTTTTCTGCCAGTTCTGCTCTTTTACCTGCCAGCAGTATTGCCATGCTAGCCGAGATTTGTTTCATTCTAACGTGGAATTTGTTTCATGTATTTATTTCTTGTTTATCTCTTTGCTGCTACCTTCTTACACTGTCTTGTGTTTATTATTCCCACCTATGCTACTGAAGCATACCTACAATGTGGGTCATTTCATGCCAAATTATCCAGTGTTTTTCTGACAATCACGAATATATGGCTGAAAAAAAAATTTCCTCATGTTTCTTAAAATGCAAAACTCGCCATGGTCATTTATTTCCGTAGTCAAAAATTTTCCTCCCTACTTATGAGAATCTGCATTTTGGCGCCGACTGATCTAAAAAGCGTCAAACAATTTTTTTTAAATGTTTTCGCAATGCACTGGATGAAATGGTATTTGCGGCAAGGAGATGAAGAAATCTAACTAAAAATATTGACTTACTTATGTATATAAATATATATAGGACGTTTCCCACGAGCAACATGTATGAATGAGCAACATGTATTCCATGAGCAACATGTATTCATACATGTTTGACAGCATGTATGAATATTGTTTACTAGCGTCTTTAAAAACTGAAATTAATAAAGGAAGTAACAATCTTATCTCCATAGCATGCTTAGAGCGCAGCACCTTGTCTCGACCTACTAGACAGAGTGATTATTGAAAGGTTCTTTGTTGCCGAACAAACTATGGTCTACAAATGCTGAAACATTCACTCCCCCACATACTAAATAAATTCAATTTTTTATTGGAGCAATTGCGCCTTCTTTCGCGACAGCATATGTCGAATATTTTTTTACCTTCATGACGCAAGAGAGATTGAGGCAGTTCCAAAGATTTGTTTTTTATGGCCTGCTTATTTCTCTTTTTTGTATTTTCTCAAAGGGTGCGATCCTGTCAACATTTCATAAAATTTTATGTATGCAATATTTCTTGTTGGTGCCACTTTAAATTATGTATTTGTGTGCGTTTAGTTGTTTCGAGGACTTTATGAATGCTGTCACTTTTTCTGCCTTGTATTGATGGGATGTGGGGCTAGTAAAGCTGCGTTTTTTAACGCAGCTTTTTTCCCGCACTCCACACCAAACATTGTATGTTGTAACACTGTCGTGAAAAATAAACTTCAAACTTCGAACTTCAGTATGAAATAAATTGCCAAACTTGGGATTTTTTCGGAAACAAAGCAAGCTCTAACGACTCAAATAAAATATGTGCTGGTGGCCTGTTTGACATGCGACACGTAAAAAAATAATTTAGACACGGTAGTTGTGCGCAAATGGTTTGAAAAAAAAATGTGATATTCATTTTTTTGGAGGGGGGGCTCTATAATCTGCATAAAAAATTGCCTTGGTGTTCAAACACCAAGGCAAGTTATCTCATGCACTCTATCTCATTTGAAAGCTTTATGTATTAGCTAAGAATAGATGAAGTTACAGAGGGGATTATTTTTTAAACTTGGTAATTACTTTTCCTTGAAGTTATGTATCTCCACCATCTTTTCCAGCTGTTGGAGATTCAACGTAACTCAAGCGGCATGACGCACTCGCAAGGGCAACCTTGAGCAGAAGCCCACTGACCTGGTATACAGACAACCAACTTGGTGCTCTCTACAGAACAATCAAAATGGAAATGGGGTTATCATCTCCGTTCCATTGCCAACAGAGGTACGCTACAATGAGTGTAGCCAGATTGGGAAGACCAGTAGCGCTGCAAAAAAAAAAATCTTTTTTTCGGGTGGGGGTGGTGTGCGAGGGTGGAAGTTATTTCAGTCATACTATATACCGTTCGTATGTGTGTTTGTATGTGTGAGCGTATGTGTGCACGACTAAATACCAGGACTGACGGGGGGGGGAGGAATTAGGCAACTTCTCCTGCCTTCCTGGTTACGCCAATGCTGATGACTCCCAGATGAGCCATCAAGCAGTTAAAAATAGTACACGGTAACTATAATTCGTTACACGCAATATAAACGAGACGGTCGGCTAAGCTACAAGTTCTCAATACAAAGTTGCGGTTCACTTGTGCAGTCATATGGCAGACTTTAGGTCTCAGGGAGAAGGATGCTCTCCTGAAAGGCGGGAAAAATGGAGCATTTGGATTGCGATAGCGATTATCAGTGTACTGCGTCAATGCTAATAGCAGGCTGTAAGACCTATGTACTGAATATGAATAAATATTTCATTAAGTAAATAAAACACACCATCGGCATTTTCAGAACTCCCCAGGTAAGTAGAATTTGTTACTTTAACTCTCCAAAGCTGCATCGCTCATCTGGAAGTCACCACACTGACCCCATTCTTTGTAGTGCACTTCTTTAGACAATGGAAGGCAGATGATAATCCCACTCCCATTTCGATTGCTCTGTAAAGAACACCGAGTTTGCTATCTGTATTCCAGGTCAGTGGGTTTCTGCTGAAGATGGTCCTCTCGAGCGCGCAATGCCACTTGAGTTACGTAAGCGAAAAGCTGGTGGAGATACAAAATTTCACAAAAAATGTTTCTCAAGGACCAAAAATAATACCGTCTAGTAATTTAATCTATTTTTAACTACTACATAGAGCTTTCAAATTAGATATTGTGCATATTTTTAGTCTGACCACCGAGGCAAGTTTTTTTATGCTGACTAGAGAGCTTTTCTTCAAAAATACTGAATATCACAATTTTTTTACAGATTATCTGCTATAAATTCAGTGCTTGAATTATTTTTAATTTGTACAATGTCAAACAGGCCACCATCACATATTTTTGTGGCCTTGGAGCTTGCCATGTTCTCTGAAAAAAATCCCAAGTTTGGCAACTTTATTCAATTTTGCTCGTGAAAAAATTCCTCGAATAATTGGTACACATAAATAAGCCATAGCTTTTACAGCATCATCACTTGTTTACCTTGCCGCGAATACCATTTTATCGAGTCCATTCCAAAAACGATTTTTGAAAAAAAAAAGCTGTTGTTTGACGCCTTCCAGCTCAGTCGGCGCCAAACTACAGAATTTCATAAATAGAGAGGAAGATTTTTGGCAGCGGAAATAAATGACCAGGACAAGTTTCGCTTTTCTAGAAAGATGTGGAATTTTTTTCAGCCATATTCGTGACGGTGGGAAAAACGCTGGATGACTTGGCATGCAATGACCCTCGCATTAATGCAGTGTGTTTGCATTTGTATTGCAATTTTCCATTTTTTATATTTTTTCCATACTGATTACTTTTTTTATTGGCAGGAAAAGTTTGATGTTGTCAACCCGCCCCACTCATTTAATGCCCGTTCTTATGCTCTTAGGGTCAATGAAATTAAATTAAAAATGAATAGCTGCTGTTTCGATGCATCTGTCTACCCTGTTTGATGACTGGCTTTAGCTGCAAACACACTACATTTCCGACTAAGTGAGTTTGTCGCGTGGTTCCTGGCAGCTAGGAATGCTTCTGCGCACGTAGGAACACATACCACACGCATGCCCATGAAGAGGGTGGTACGTGTTCCCCTTGTACAAGTTACCATATTTCCTAGTTCCATAAATGCAAAGTATCGAAACGCAAGATTTAATGTAAGAATTGAAACGTAAATTCTTGTAGTTATTCTCCAATCATGCTGTGTCACGCCCTCCCCCACCTCTTTTTTTTTTATTTTTCAAGTCAGATTGTCCCGTTTTTCGAAAGTGGGACGGAGGTTACCGCACTCCAGAATCCAACTCCCAACCACAAACTCACCTTCTTGCATCGCTTTCATTAGCCATAATATCTTCGAGTGCATGCTCGTCATGGTTTTACTAGATACGGCTTGCACAATTAAAATTTTACATATACTTGTTTGCAATGTTAAATAACGCGTTCTCGTCGTGCCTGCTTTGCAACATAATCGAAGCAGGGACGACTTCTTTTCGTTCTGTCGCTGAGTTCTTATCTACGGAAATATCTCATACCTCCACCTCAGAAGATAGGATTCGCAACAAACGCTGACGTCCTTTCAGATTCAGAATATTTATTTTAACATTCTTATTGAAACAAATGCTAGGACAGGAGCAAAAGCCGCAATCATAACGGCTTGACGAATGTCCCTGCCCCTACAGAATTTGGCAGGAGACAAAAGACGTACACAAAAACTGCAATACATCGATATACAGATTACCTTTCGAGGAAAAAAAACGAATTAAACACTGAAATGTGTGTCGCAAATTCACAGCACAACAAAAATTTTCCTTTTTTCTTACATAGGAGACACTTTTTAGGGGCAAAGCTTTTTATATAGCGGCACCCGTTCGTCTCTCGTAGTTGTAGTGTGTAACAATTGTTACATTTTGACCTCCAAGGTGGTGCCGGTTGGAGATTTCTTCTGTGCGTTGCTGAACAACAAAAAGTTGTGCTCAATGTACATGCCAATGGCTGCGAATGGGGAATGAGAGACAGGAGCATTCTGCTTTTAATTAACGCGCACGCTGTGATCCCCCTTAGCAGCCATTGGCAAGTATATTGAGCACTATCTGACAAGGAAGGGTTGCTACGTTATACTCGCTGGGTAAAACCTCCTTAGTTTTAGAAAGGTTTAGCGAGTGTTGAGCCGCAGTGCCATGAATACATTGAACTAGTATATACCATGAACTCGAGGTGGTTAAAGGCGGGAAGTAGATACGCGGCGCAAGCCGTAAGAAAGAAAAAGCCGAATTCTTCTGTCTCTCATTTCCCATTAGCAGCCATTGGCATGTATATTGAGCACTATCTGACAAGGAAGGGTTGCTACTTTATACTCGCTGGGCGCAACCTCCTTGGTTTTAGAAAGGTTTAGCGAGCGTTGGGCCGCAGTGCCATGAATACATTGAACTAGTATATACCATGAACTCGAGGTGGTTAAAGGCGGGAAGTAGATACGCGGCGCAAGCCGTAAGAAAGAAAAAGCCGAATTCTTCTGTCTCTCATTTCCCATTAGCAGCCATTGGCATGTACATTGAGCACTATCTGACAGGAAAAGTTTGCTACGTTATACTCGCTGGGCGCAACCTCCTTAGTTTTAGAAAGGTTTAGCGAGCGTTGAGCCGCAGTGCCATGAATACATTGAACTAGTATACACCATGAACTCGAGGTGGTTAAAGGCGGGAAGTAGATACGCGGCGCAAGCCGTAAGAAAGTAAAAGCCGAATTCTTCTGTCTCTCATTTCCCATTAGCAGCCATTGGCATGTATATTGAGCACTATCTGACAAGGAAGGGTTGCTACGTTATACTCGCTGGGCGCAACCTCCTTGGTTTTATAAAGGTTTAGCGAGCGTTGGGCCGCAGTGCCATGAACATATTGAACTAGTATATACCATGAACTCGAGGTGGTTAAAGGCGGGAAGTAGATACGCGGCGCAAGCCGTAAGAAAGAAAAAGCCGAATTCTTCTGTCTCTCATTTCCCATTAGTAGCCATTGGCATGTACATTGAGCACTATCTGACAGGAAAAGCTTGCTACGTTATACTCGCTGGGCGCAACCTCCTTAGTTTTAGAAAGGTTTAGCGAGCGTTGAGCCGCAGTGCCATGAATACATTGAACTAGTATATACCATGAACTCGAGGTGGTTAAAGGCGGGAAGTAGATACGCGGCGCAAGCCGTAAGAAAGTAAAAGCCGAATTCTTCTGTCTCTCATTTCCCATTAGCAGCCATTGGCATGTATATTGAGCACTATCTGACAAGGAAGGGTTGCTACGTTATACTCGCTGGGCGCAACCTCCTTGGTTTTATAAAGGTTTAGCGAGCGTTGGGCCGCAGTGCCATGAATACATTGAACTAGTATATACCATGAACTCGAGGTGGTTAAAGGCGGGAAGTAGATACGCGGCGCAAGCCGTAAGAAAGAAAAAGCCGAATTCTTCTGTCTCTCATTTCCCATTAGCAGCCATTGGCATGTACATTGAGCACTATCTGACAGGAAAAGTTTGCTACGTTATACTCGCTGGGCGCAACCTCCTTAGTTTAAGAAAGGTTTAGCGAGCGTTGAGCCGCAGTGCCATGAATACATTGAACTAGTATATACCATGAACTCGAGGTGGTTAAAGGCGGGAAGTAGATACGCGGCGCAAGCCGTAAGAAAGTAAAAGCCGAATTCTTCTGTCTCTCATTTCCCATTAGTAGCCATTGGCATGTACATTGAGCACTATCTGACAGGAAAAGTTTGCTACGTTATACTCGCTGGGCGCAACCTCCTTAGTTTTAGAAAGGTTTAGCGAGCGTTGAGCCGCAGTGCCATGAATACATTGAACTAGTATATACCATGAACTCGAGGTGGTTAAAAGCGGGAAGTAGATACGCGGCGCAAGCCGTAACAAAGTAAAAGCCGAATTCTTCTGTCTCTCATTTCCCACTAGCAGCCATTGGCATGCACATTGAGCACTATCTGACAGGAAAAGTTTGCTACGTTATACTCGCTGGGCGCAACCTCCTTAGTTTTAGAAAGGTTTAGCGAGCGTTGAGCCGCAGTGCCATGAATACATTGAACTAGTATATACAATGAACTCGAGGTGGTTAAAGGCGGGAAGTAGATACGCGGCGCAAGCCGTAAGAAAGTAAAAGCCGAATTCTTCTGTCTCTCATTTCCCATTAGTAGCCATTGGCATGTACATTGAGCACTATCTGACAGGAAAAGCTTGCTACGTTATACTCGCTGGGCGCAACCTCCTTAGTTTTAGAAAGGTTTAGCGAGCGTTGAGCCGCAGTGCCATGAATACATTGAACTAGTATATACCATGAACTCGAGGTGGTTAAAGGCGGGAAGTAGATACGCGGCGCAAGCCGTAACAAAGTAAAAGCCGAATTCTTCTGTCTCTCATTTCCCACTAGCAGCCATTGGCATGTACATTGAGCACTATCTGACAGGAAAAGTTTGCTACGTTATACTCGCTGGGCGCAACCTCCTTAGTTTTAGAAAGGTTTAGCGAGCGTTGAGCCGCAGTGCCATGAATACATTGAACTAGTATATACAATGAACTCGAGGTGGTTAAAGGCGGGAAGTAGATACGCGGCGCAAGCCGTAAGAAAGTAAAAGCCGAATTCTTCTGTCTCTCATTTCCCATTAGCAGCCATTGGCATGTATATTGAGCACTATCTGACAAGGAAGGGTTGCTACGTTATACTCGCTGGGCGCAACCTCCTTGGTTTTAGAAAGGTTTAGCGAGCGTTGGGCCGCAGTGCCATGAATACATTGAACTAGTATATACCATGAACTCGAGGTGGTAAAAGGGGGGAAGTAGATACGCGGCGCAAGCCGTAAGAAAGTAAAAGCCGAATTCTTCTGTCTCTCATTTCCCATTAGCAGCCATTGGCATGTACATTGAGCACTATCTGACAAGGAAGGGTTGCTACGTTATACTCGCTGGGCGCAACCTCCTTAGTTTTAGAAAGGTTTAGCGAGCGTTGAGCCGCAGTGCCATGAATACATTGAACTAGTATACACCATGAACTCGAGGTGGTTAAAGGCGGGAAGTAGATACGCGGCGCAAGCCGTAAGAAAGTAAAAGCCGAATTCTTCTGTCTCTCATTTCCCATTAGCAGCCATTGGCATGTACATTGAGCACTATCTGACAGGAAAAGTTTGCTACGTTATACTCGCTGGGCGCAACCTCCTTAGTTTTAGAAAGGTTTAGCGAGCGTTGAGCCGCAGTGCCATGAATACATTGAACTAGTATATACAATGAACTCGAGGTGATTAAAGGCGGGAAGTAGATACGCGGCGCAAGCCGTAAGAAAGTAAAAGCTGAATTCTTCTGTCTCTCATTTCCCATTAGCAGCCATTGGCATGTATATTGAGCACTATCTGACAAGGAAGGGTTGCTACGTTATACTCGCTGGGCGCAACCGCCTTGGTTTTAGAAAGGTTTAGCGAGCGTTGGGCCGCAGTGCCATGAATACATTGAACTAGTATATACCATGAACTCGAGGTGGTTAAAGGCGGGAAGTAGATACGCGGCGCAAGCCGTAAGAAAGTAAAAGCCGAATTCTTCTGTCTCTCATTTCCCATTAGCAGCCATTGGCATGTACATTGAGCACTATCTGACAGGAAAAGTTTGCTACGTTATACTCGCTGGGCGCAACCTCCTTAGTTTTAGAAAGGTTTAGCGAGCGTTGAGCCGCAGTGCAATGAATATATTGACCTAGTATATACCATGAACTCGAGGCGGTTAAAGGCGGGAAGTAGATACGCGGCGCAAGCCGTAAGAAAGTAAAAGCCGAATTCTTCTGTCTCTCATTTCCCATTAGCAGCCATTGGCATGTACATTGAGCACTATCTGACAGGAAAAGTTTGCTACGTTATACTCGCTGGGCGCAACCTCCTTAGTTTTAGAAAGGTTTAGCGAGCGTTGAGCCGCAGTGCCATGAATACATTGAACTAGTATATACCATGAACTCGAGGTGGTTAAAGGCGGGAAGTAGATACGCGGCGCAAGCCGTAAGAAAGTAAAAGCCGAATTCTTCTGTCTCTCATTTCCCATTAGTAGCCATTGGCATGTACATTGAGCACTATCTGACAGGAAAAGTTTGCTACGTTATACTCGCTGGGCGCAACCTCCTTAGTTTTAGAAAGGTTTAGCGAGCGTTGAGCCGCAGTGCCATGAATACATTGAACTAGTATATACCATGAACTCGAGGTGGTTAAAGGCGGGAAGTAGATACGCGGTGCAAGCCGTAACAAAGTAAAAGCCGAATTCTTCTGTCTCTCATTTCCCACTAGCAGCCATTGGCATGTACATTGAGCACTATCTGATAGGAAAAGTTTGCTACGTTATACTCGCTGGGCGCAACCTCCTTAGTTTTAGAAAGGTTTAGCGAGCGTTGAGCCGCAGTGCCATGAATACATTGAACTAGTATATACTATGAACTCGAGGTGGTTAAAGGCGGGAAGTAGATACGCGGCGCAAGCCGTAAGAAAGTAAAAGCCGAATTCTTCTGTCTCTCATTTCCCATTAGCAGCCATTGGCATGTATATTGAGCACTATCTGACAAGGAAGGGTTGCTACGTTATACTCGCTGGGCGCAACCGCCTTGGTTTTAGAAAGGTTTAGCGAGCGTTGGGCCGCAGTGTCATGAATACATTGAACTAGTATATACCATGAACTCGAGGTGGTTAAAGGCGGGAAGTAGATACGCGGCGCAAGCCGTAAGAAAGTAAAAGCCGAATTCTTCTGTCTCTCATTTCCCATTAGCAGCCATTGGCATGTACATTGAGCACTGTCTGACAGGAAAAGTTTGCTATGTTATACTCGCTGGGCGCAACCTCCTTAGTTTTAGAAAGGTTTAGCGAGCGTTGAGCCGCAGTGCAATGAATACATTGAACTAGTATATACCATGAACTCGAGGTGGTTAAAGGCGGGAAGTAGATACGCGGCGCAAGCCGTAAGAAAGTAAAAGCCGAATTCTTCTGTCTCTCATTTCCCATTAGCAGCCATTGGCATGTACATTGAGCACTATCTGACAGGAAAAGTTTGCTACGTTATACTCGCTGGGCGCAACCTCCTTAGTTTTAGAGAGGTTGAGCGAGCGTTGAGCCGCAGTGCCATGAATACATTGAACTAGTATATGCCATGAACTCGAGGTGGTTAAAGGCGGGAAGTAGATACGCGGCGCAAGCCGTAAGAAAGTAAAAGCCGAATTCTTCTGTCTCTCATTTCCCATTAGCAGCCATTGGCATGTATATTGAGCACTATCTGACAAGAAAGGGTTGCTACGTTATACTCGCTGGGCGCAACCTCCTTGGTTTTAGAAAGGTTTAGCGAGCGTTGGGCCGCAGTGCCATGAATACATTGAACTAGTATATACCATGAACTCGAGGTGGTTAAAGGCGGGAAGTAGATACGCGGCACAAGCCGTAAGAAAGTAAAAGCCGAATTCTTCTGTCTCTCATGTCCCATTAGCAGCCATTGGCATGTATATTGAACACTATCTGACAGGAAAAGTTTGCTACGTTATACTCGCTGGGCGCAACCTCCTTAGTTTTAGAAAGGTTTAGCGAGCGTTGAGCCGCAGTGCCATGAATACATTGAACTAGTATATACCATGAACTCGAGGTGGTATAAGGCGGGAAGTAGATACGCGGCGCAAGCCGTAAGAAAGTAAAAGCCGAATTCTTCTGTCTCTCATTTCCCATTAGCAGCCATTGGCATGTATACATTGAGCACTATCTGACAGGAAAAGTTTGCTACGTTATACTCGCTGGGCGCAACCTCCTTAGTTTTAGAAAGGTTTAGCGAGCGTTGAGCCGCAGTGCCATGAATACATTGAACTAGTATATACCATGAACTCGAGGTGGTTAAAGGCGGGAAGTAGATACGCGGCGCAAGCCGTAAAAAAGTAAAAGCCGAATTCTTCTGTCTCTCATTTCCCATTAGCAGCCATTGACATGTACATTGAGCACTATCTGACAGGAAAAGTTTGCTACATTATACTCGCTGGGCGCAACCTCCTTAGTTTTAGAAAGGTTTAGCGAGCGTTGAGCCGCAGTGCCATGAATACATTGAACTAGTATATACCATGAACTCGAGGTGGTTAAAGGCGGGAAGTAGATACGCGGCGCAAGCCGTAAGAAAGTAAAAGCCGAATTCTTCTGTCTCTCATTTCCCATTAGCAGCCATTGGCATGTACATTGAGCACTATCTGACAGGAAAAGTTTTCTACGTTATACTCGCTGGGCGCAACCTCCTTAGTTTTAGAAAGGTTTAGCGAGCGTTGAGCCGCAGTGCCATGAATACATTGAACTAGTATATACCATGAACTCGAGGTGGTTAAAGGCGGGAAATAGATACGAGGCGCAAGCCGTAAGAAATTAAAATCCGAATTCTTCTGTCTCTCATTTCCCGTTAGCAGCCATTGGCATGTACATTGAGCACTATCTGACAGGAAAAGTTTGCTACGTTATACTCGCTGGGCGCAACCTCCTTGGTTTTAGAAAGGTTTAGCGAGCGTTGGGCCGCAGTGCCATGAATACAGTGAATTAGTATATACCATGAACTCGAGGTGGTTAAAGGAGGGAAGTAGACCCGAAGCGCAAGCCGTAAGAAAGAGTGCGTGTGCCACCTCTCGTTTAGTCCTTGGAATGTCCGCTGGATGGCGGTGCTTCTATATGGGGAATATATGATGAAAAGATGCGAGATGGTGGTACTTGGAGTGGTGAATAGATGGACGAACCGACACACAGACAGATGCATGGATGGACGCATGAACGGATGCATGGGCGAACGCAGGGACGGACGCACGAACAGACGCACGCACGGACGGGTGGATGGACGCATGGACGGTCACACAGACGGACGCATGGACGTGCGGAAGCAAGAACGAATGGACGGACGAATGCTTCACCCCACTCTCCATCATTCACTGCGTGGATATGCTGCCAATTTTTTTTTAGTGAACAGTTCACAACATTTACGAACACAGTCATAGAAAATATGTATCATGGTCAAACCAAACAGATTTTCAAGTATACATAAAGGCATGTAGGAAGACTTTCACACACACCACAAAAATAAAAGATATACCATACCTAGAAAACACGAAAGAAAAAGCAAGCACATATGTGACATAAAATCACTCACATGAGGCCGCGCGGCTAAGAAAATACTGCTTTAATATTCGACGCGAAGTAATATTTAAGTTAATGTTTTCCCCCTCAAGATTGTTAAGCTGTAATGATATACGGTACGGTAGCCGATCTCTTCCATGATTGGTTCGCGAAAAGGGGACAGCCCAAGTTTCACGCTCTCTAATGTCATAATTGAGTTGATGTGGTTTGTTTAAGTTGCAAAGATGAACAAGTGCACTGTGTCCTCGTTTAACGCTTTCTTTGAACTTCATGGCCAGGTTAAACTCATAATGCTAATGAAATGGGAGAACATAAAACTGAGCAAATATTGATCTTGTATGGCTGTCATAAGGAACACACGCAACATGCCGCAACGCTTTTTTTTGTAGGATAAATAATGTCCTGTAATTCTTGTTTGACGTTGTTCCCCATACTAAATTACAATGATTATCATGAGAGATAAATATTGTATTATACAACAATAGCCATATTTTTGATGGAAGAACATTCCGAAGCTGTGCCCCACATGTTTTCGCCGTACGTGTTGCTACGCGTTCAATGTGTTTGTCCCACAATAAGTGCTGATCAACGATTACACCTAACGTTTTCACGTCAGCCGTGACTTCAATTCGTTCTGATCGATAGAATATGTTTGGATTACAATATACGTGTTTTTGGTTTCATGCAAAAAGAACAACTTTTTTGTTTGTTTTTTTAGAATTAACCTGCAAAGACTTTGCTTTGCCCCACAAATACAGCGTTTCGAGAACAGAGTTAGCTTGTTAAAATAAATAATCAATAATACGCTACTGGAAGAAAAAGCTATAGTGTCATCTGCGTATACTATATAATGTGGTAAGTTGCTCATGTTCACTAAATCATTTATATAGATATTGAACACTACGAGTCCTAAAATACTTCCTTGAGGAACATCAGCTTCCAGCTTTAGCGGGTCTGAGTATTCACCTGAGATGCAAACGCATTGTTTTCTGTCCATCAGGCAAGACCTGAGAAGATCCAGTGGTAATCCACGGAATCCATTATGTTCTAGCTTTTCTTAGTAAATTAACATGGTTGATCCTGTCAGATGCTTAGGAAACATCAACGAATTTACCTAATGTTAATGTTTTCTTTTCAAAGCAATTCAATATTAAATCTATGCGTTGAGCCAATTTCGCCGATAGGCCCTTACGGAACCCGAATTAGTATGGAGTTAATAGCCAATATTTTCACAAAATGACACAATCCTTTTACAGATAATCTTTTCCAAACCCTTTGAGATGACAGGGAGGACTGACTGACACCGGCCGATAATTCGACATATAATTTTGGTCACCTGATTTGAACAAAGCATTTACCTTTGCCTGTTCCATATTTTTCGGGAACAAACCAGTAGACATGCAAATATTGAAGACGTGCGCAAGAGCATCTACTAGAAAATCTAGTGCAAATTTAATTGGTTTCATCTGCAGACCATCAATGTACCTTGCTTTACTGTTCATTTAACAGCACCATATACGCTATGACCGCATGGTTATGTGTTCTATACTGTCTTCGACTGAAATGAAATGGAAAGACACCACGCTGGTCTATTTGTATTTTTTCGATTTGTTGTTTCCAAATCCGTAACTAGCTCCATCATAAATTTCATCCGGTAGTGTGACTGCTTGCTCGTTAAGAATTTTCATTCATGCAATGTTCTCTTTTTAATACGACTTATATAAACGTTGGGGCTTTACGTCTCTAAACTACGATAAGATCACAAGGCATGTCACAGTGAAGGGCTCCGGACATTTCGACCATTTGGTGGTCTGTAATGTGCCCCGACATGGCACAGTACATGGAGGCGACATGCGACCGCCGCAGCCGGAATTGAACCCGCGACGTTTGCGTCAGCAACTGAGCACCATAATCGCTATGCCACTGCCGGGGACGATGCTCTAATATATGTGAGCTGCACTTTAGGGGACCGCGCTGTATGCTGTCGTGTCGTAGTCGTCGCGTGGGGTAACGATTCATGTGCAGTATAATGTTGAGCGTGCCCTCACCATGGAGAAGTATTCTTGCTAATTAGGTGCGAAGCAGCTCTTTGACTAGCTTGTGTACCACTGTCCCTCCGTCCGCACCAATCCCCCTCGCCGCAGCTGTTGGAGCTGCGCCAAGTAGCTCATGCCCTCCTAGCAGTGTGCGGTGACGTTTCTCACCCTCGCCAGCCGCGCTCGCCACGTGTAAGCTCTCCCCTGCTTCACCCTCTCCACCGCTCACAACACTCGAGCCCACTCCTCAAGTGGGCATCATCTCAGCGGCGCCACCTCTCTCCATCTGTCGACGGGCGGGATGCCGTTGAGGCATGCTTTCCGCCTGTGTGCGCGTACCCTTCCCGGCTGTCGCCGGCGTTGCAATGGTTAGCGAAGCCGATCGCATTCGTGAATGTCGATGACAACACCGACGAAGTGCGAGCCAGACAAGCAAAACGCAGGCGTGGGAAGTGGAAGACCAGCGACACCAACGAGGTTCGAATCAAGAACACCGACCGCGTTCGAGAATACAGACGGCGTGCAGGTAACACCATTGAGACGTGACTCAAGGAAGCCGAGCGCAAGCGTCTTCAACACGTTCCGCCTCGTGTCTTTGCGTTTCAAACAAACGTGTACTCCAGTAAACGCTACACCGAGTTTCGCTTCAAACCGCTCTTCCATCACCCGTGGCGACGCCTGTTTCAACCGGGTCAACGCCGTGCGCATCGCTGCTACTTCGCATCCTATCAGGGTTCCCTTCAGCAAGATGGTCCATAGTTTGTTCTTCGAGATCATCATCATTTATGATTAATAGCAGAAAAACAACATTTGGGCTTGGCGTAACGCAGGCAAAACCACACATAAAAATAGCAACAAGATTGGAAGCAAGCACGAAATAGAACGAGAAAGAAAAAATTAGGAAGACAAATAGAAAAGGGAAAAAATAGATTAAGAGAGAGGAAGAAAAAATAAATACAAAAAGAGACGACAAAAACAGCAAATGAGAAAGAAGAAACAGAAAAAATGAAAAAGGAACTGCCCAGCAACGCAAATTTTTTATGCTTTGCACCCCCAAGTGCGAAGCTGTCTTATTCTTTTAGTCAAATTTTCAGTGCTTTTTAGCTTCATAGCACCTTAAAACATCCAGCCGTCCAGTTCTTGGCCCATCTCCCTTTGTGGGTGAGGGCCATCAGGAATTGAATATCATCATCATAGTCGTCATAATCAGTATATAAACATCATAAGGAGAGAAGAAAGAAGAAGGAACTGCTACGCGGCTCGCTCTATCGACGGAACACTGCCAGTGACGGTGTCGTCGTACAAGTGCCGGTCATTTGGCAACCACACGATGAACGAGCATGAGGGCCTCTTCCAGGAACAAGAAGAAGCTGAGAACCGTAAGCACAAAGCCACTGCATGCACACTCATATCTGCAATGAGAGTGTGTTTGTGTTTCGTGGCCCATAACCATACATGCATGTGCTTGTATATAGAACAAAGACCTCACGGAAACTCCGCTGTTTGGTTCTGTTGCTAAAGCGTCAAATTTCCATGTTAACGCAAACCTATGAAACCAACAGACAATGAATCCAAGAAAAGTATTGGGGCACTCAGTTTGCATCTTTTAGCTATGTTTGTGGTCATATGATTTGAAGAAACTAAAGTGGACGAACAGAAGACTTGGCGCTAGTAGAGAACAAACCTGCTACCTTCCACTTTATTTATTATAATTCATTTATACTGTAATATTATTGATAATATATTATTAAAAATAATAATGACGCCATTGAGCGAGTCCAGCAAAAATCATCAGCATTTACAATCATCGTTTCCCTAAGAAATGAATCTGGATCTCGTTCCAACACTGCCAGATTATTATCACTTCCATGCCGACGATATCGCGCCAACTTGTTATTTCTTCAAAAACTATAGTTCACGGTACGATATCCTGCACTTGTGTTCGAGATGGAGGCATATGTGCTATTGCATATGCTGCTTATACCTACACTCTAAAAAAAAAAAAAGATTACGGCAGCTTTTAGACAGCTGAACCAAAAAAAAAAGCGCAGATGGATGGAATTCCTTGTTTTTTTTTTCTTTTTCTCTGTGCCTTGTGTTTCATTTTTGTACGTTTCTTTTTAATTTTTTATTCCTCTTTTTCACTTTCGGTACATTTACTCCTCTTCCTTCCCTTTCTTTCTGTTTGGCTTGCTTTGTTATTATATCTTTTTCTATCCATTTGTCCCAAATCGTTTATTTTCCTCTTTCTCTTTCTTTTTCGATCTCTATCTGTCTTCTTTTCACGTGTTCATTTGACACCCGCAACTGCTGTGCATGGTAACTGGTAGGCTTGGCCAATTCATGTGGTGCATACTCACCGGAGGAGTTTCGCATGACGGAGCGCAAGCTACCAGTACGTCTTGCCATATAAGACAGAAATCACAACATGACGGTGTCGATCATCACGTCACAGGTCAAAAAAACTTGTGACGTCACCATATAACGTAATGTCATAAGATAGCATCACATGGCATCGTCGGTTGGTCAAAGGTACGTCGCTCACGGGGGCAGTGCTAATAGCAGTGCAACAGCACGAGAAGTTGCAATGACTTCGATCAGTGAAACACCAAGTTTGGTGCAGAAATATATCAGGGGATGGCGGGGAAATATCAGTACATTGACTTAAAGTTTCATCTTCCCAGTCCTATACTCCTCACATAGATTGTGATCACGCTGATTCGTGGCAATGACCGTTGAATGGCTCCCTTTCTTCGCGGTGAAACGACTCGAGACTAGACCATCTTCACCGTCATGGTGGCTTCAACAAAGAATTTGTTTTCAACAAAGAATTTGGCTACCTTGGATGCACTACCTCTGGGCAGGGCCCTTCTCTCGGCATAGTAGCTGAGGTGTAGTCGGTGGTGACGATGATGCATTTGTTTCCGGAAAACAAGGTTGGAAACGGCCCCGGTAGGTTCATGCCGATTTGCTGGAACGGGCGGCGAGGTGGTTGGGCGGGCTGTGTTACGCCTGGGAGTCCACACCGAACGCCAATGCCTCTGCAAAGGCAATCTGTGTCAAGGCCAGTGATCAAGCCCGCTGGACGCGATCAACTCAACGACGTCATCAAGCGGTGCCGCCGGTCTGTCTTACGCAACGCACAGCGAGCTCCCTCAGCCCACGAGCCCGATGAAGCAATCGGCGCCTTCCAGTCTGGCGAGTCTTACGCAATGCGTGGACAAATCACTCGTTTTTGGTTGCAACCAAGTGCAGCGGCTCCTGATTCGATGATCATGATGCAGCCCAGTGGCGGGTCCCCACTGGAGGATTCTGACATCACTGCCAGCGGCGTTTCTGGTTGGACGTTGGTGACGCAAAGATCCACCCGGTGCCTATAACAAAAAGCCAAGTGGCGCGTCGCCAGCAGTTGGCCTATGCGTCAGAGAGAAGCCGACGTACGCTTCGGAGAAGACACCTCGTCGCTTCGAGCACTTTCGCTGTCGGCGTGGCCGGTGTCCTTGTAGCAGCGGGTTTTGTGGCGCCCTTCGTAATCTCGTCGGCGGCGCGCCTTTGTAACAGTGTATGGCAGCTGCGGGATCGGCCGGCGTCAGCGACATCGATGCGGTGAGTGCCTGATGGACGTTTGGCGGGGGATGACCGATCAAACTTCACGTCGATACCTATCACTTTTCGTCACCACTGTCTTTTTCCAAGTTCATGTTCTTCCTTTCTTGACATTCAACTTCACAGTAATTTAACAAATCCGCATCATATTGGTTCTATAGAAGAAAATAGCTTGTGGTATACGCATCTTAAATAAAACTTGGGCGTGCACTTACGCCCCATCTCACTGTTTTGTATCAATCATTTCACCGTTCTCATTTCACTTACGGTATTGCCTCGTGGTTGCGATGGCAAAGAAGATGGTACTTGGGTTGCTCAAGACGGCACTTTTTATTGAGTGAACGTGTGCCTAGGAAAGTACAAAGAACTAGGAATTCACGCTTTGCGCAGATAGCGGTAATCAAAGCATTGGTCATCGGTAATACGATCTGCGCGAAGGTACGTCGTCATTTATACACGTGGCATCGAACATCATCCACATTGTAGGTTTCTCAAGCTTATAAGAAGATTCTAAAATAATCTAGAATTTTCGCAGACAGCCAAGCGTGTTTTGCGCAAGGCAATTGATTAATATGTGGTGTTTACCGTCTCAAAACCACCATATTATTATGAGAGATGCCTTTGATTGATTGATTGATATGTGGGGTTTAACGTCCCAAAACCACTATATGATTATGAGAGACGCCGTAGTGGAGGGCTCCGGAAATTTAGACCACCTGGGGTTCTTTAACGTGCACCCAAATCTGAGCACATGGGCCTACAGCATTTTCACCTCTATCGAAAATGTATCCGCCGCAGCCGGGATTCAATCCCGCGACCTGCGGGTCGTCAGCTGAGTACCTTAGCCACTGAACCACTACGGCGGTGTCTTTGCGCAAGACAGTGACATAAAAATACAATTATTTGTAGAAATGTACAGAACCTTAGCAATGTTATATAGAAGCTTAATGATGCCTGCACAGGTGATGGCTTCTGACTCTGCAGTGACACAGGGTGAAACTATTTTTTTTTTTCATTGGAGCATTATACACAAAGTATCCACGGTATTCACCAAGAAACTATCTGTGAACTTTGAAGAAATTCACAACGATCGGCCTTTTGTTTATCCTTCAGCACCTCCAATAAAGCATGTCGAAAACAGTACTGTCAGTCCTAGCCACCGAAATGGCCCGCCACGCGCCAGTTGGCAATCGCGGAGGCTATATGGAGGCCTACATTGGTGCCTTTTTAAGGGGGGGGGGGGGATTGGGAGATGTCGTGTGGAGGAGGGCGACATTTGCAAGTTTGTGACACCAGATGTGCCTAGCAGGGGCGTAAGTACAAAAAAAAAACACCAAGGGGGGCACACATCTTGCAATAGCAGTCATTTTGTTTTAACATGTTGCAGGTTTTATTTTTGTTTATATAAGAGTTAAAATCATGCCTAGAAATGAAATTGACAAACGAACACAGGTTCCCAAGCACTCGTAATTGCATTCTTCTATTGAGTCTTTTCCGGAACCAGTCGAGAGGGGTAGTTGCGATTTCAATTGTCTCACACATCTGATGAGTATTGAGCACGTGTACACGCTACAAAAAAAAAGCATTGAAAAGTTGAATGTTTTATACACACTTATCTAGCATATTTATTTGTGACGTTTTGTAAGAGAAATTTCAAGGGAGCGCACTTGCACGGGGTGTCTCTCTCTTCTGACCAAGCACAAAGGTGTCGGGGAGTCAACGTTCTCTGCAGGCTTGGTTAACAGGCGTGACCAGTATGGACTCTGGAGTACACGCCCATTGGTGCAGGCGTGTGTGCACCCTCTTTTGAGGAGGAAACGCCGCTGATTGGTAAAAGATGCGACTAAAGTCTAGTGAGTGAGAAAGGAGGAGTGGTGCAGTAATACCATACAGGTGTTACTGCTAAAAGACCTTATTGTCACTCCCAGTTCGCGCTGATTAGCTGGTTGAGGAAAGACGAACGAGCATCCGCTTCATTCATTGGACACCATCGAAAGTAATAATCGGCTCAACAAGTTTTCTCTCTCTCTCTCAGTCAATGGCCTTATGCTTTAAAAACGCAGTGTGGCACAGCAAGAACAGCGAACTCGCAGCGTGGGAGTAATCGCGATTTCTGCAGTCTCGAGAGCACTGCCTGTGCGGATAATACAGGTGATATGTCTGAAAGCGCACCCGTCCCGAGCGATGAAGCTAATGACGAGATGGAAATTGCTGACGCCAGGAAATTCCTGGTCTCAGTGTTTCCGGCCCCAGTAAGATGCCGATTGGTAATTTCCGCATAATGCCGTTAAACTCGAAGGCGAAGACTAGCTATGTCTGGAAACATTTCGGGCAGCTGACGTATCTCACCAGGGGAAAGCAGAAGAAAATCGGAACCGACTATTATTGTGAAAAGTGCTTGACGAAATCATCAAATGACGACGACTCAAAGCCATTCGAATCGTGAGTAAAGCGTCTTTGGTTATTTATTTTGCTAAAATGTTTGGGCTTAGCCCTTTGATAATTTCATAGTGAGAGTTCATTATTCGCTTGTTTCTGCTGCAGCTGCAAGAAAAAACGCTACGCGTCAACGGTGAGCAAGTCGAACATGCAGAGACACTTGGTGGATTAGCAGAAACTGCAGGATGGCAGCAAGGGTACATCTAGGATGAACGTAAAAGATTACTTCCAATTGGCTCTGAGGCGTAACACGACATCATCGTCTAGGAAGAATTTGCTCGCCAGGGACCTGGTCCTTTTGATTGCCAGAGACCTGCTGCCTTTAACTTGTTCAACGGTGAAGGATTATTACAGGTGGGTGTATAGACAATAGCGCCGTGGCTGCATTTCGTTTTTCTTCATGATATTATAGGTGTGAACAAAGAGTGATTTCTCCTCTATAGGACTTCTTCATGAAATATGGGGCGATAAAGAAGCTCCAAGAGCTTCCTGACTGGACCACCTTGCCGAGGTCAGCGCTGGATGACGTGTACCAGTCAATGCAAGGGCAGGTAAAAAAGACCGTGGTTCAGAGACCGAGGTTCTGTGCCGTCATGTACGACTTGTGGACCGATAGATACAGGCTCGCCGCCTGTAGCTGTCGCAAGAGCAGCCTTGATATATATATTGTTTTCGTTGATGAATGCCTTATCAGTATTGAATGCTTCCTTTAGTTTTTGTGCGTGGTATATTCACATCCCAGTCGTGACCAGGCCATGACCAGGTCGTGAAATTTTACGTGGAATAACACGTTGCCTGTGTTTTGTTGATCACGGCAATTTTATCTTTTCGTTCTTCTCTTGTGGTTACGCATCGTTTTATATTCCAGTAAGCACCTTGTTCTTTAACTTAATCTTCTACAGTCTATTTTGATGCAACATGACAAAGACCCTTCCCTGATGATATTCCATTTAATCTGGCTTGTACGACCCAATTCCATTTTTATTATTATGAAGCTGGCTGGTGGCGGCATGAGAGGATAAAATACGAAGAGTGTAAACATATACACGCATGTGGCTGCACACCTCAGTGCTACTACAAAGCAAAAAAAAAAAAGCTGAATATTGGATTGAAGGTTTCTAAGTACTGCAACGTCACGAGTGGAAAGCTGGTGCCTGAGTGTTAGTGTTCCACCTATACCATGCCTTGAAGCAAACATGAGGTGTAGAATTTCTACTGGACGTACTGAACACGAAAATGTGCCTAACTTGGTTGTGGAGAGAGGTGTAAACCGTGAATGATTAAATGACAACAGAATATTTCCTGTGATAATCCTCATTTAAGTTATTTGGACCAGGTTTTTAATACTTCGTGTTGCTGCTTTTATTTCAGAGAACGTCGAGCTTGTATCGTTGACTCTGAGCACCAGGCATATGAATGAAAGGCACACAGGCACTGCAATAATGAATCAATTTCAAAGGTGCATAGAAGAGTTTGGTATAAAAGTAAAAGAAGTGTACGCAGTTACTGACGCCGGTTCCAACATGAGGCGCGCAGCGACTCTCACTCGCACAGAACACCACTTATATATAGGGCATGCCTTGCATAATTTGGTCATCAAAGACCAAATTATGGTTCTGGGACTTCGGGAGCGTCCCAGAACATCACAGCTTGTTGATCAACTGTCGTAAAATCGTGAAGACTATGCATTATCGAGCTTCGGAGCTTCGAGAGATTGCGGACTCTGAACTGAATGCCACAATACAATCGTTGGTAAGCACTGCGGAAACGCTCGAACACGACGAATACGATCCAGTACTTGACGAAGGCTATCAAAACAGCGAACACTCGTACAATGCCGCTCCAGTGGCACGGGGAGGAGCAGTCACCATGAAGCTTGACACGCCTATCAGGTGGCATAGCATATTGGCGATGTTCGAGAGCCTCGTAGCCAATAAGGCTGCGCTTAGAAGATTGCTGGGTAGACTAAGTCACCCGTTCCCGGGCATTGAAGACTGGTGTCTTATTGAAGAAGTTGTAAAATTTCTGAGCCAATTTATATGCGCATTGGAACTATTTTCGCAGCAAAAATACAGCACGTTCAATTTGCTCATAGTCATTAGAAGCGAGCTTCTCACTTCATTGAAAGACACATCGGGACGTAGCGACGTGCAAGAAATGGAGAGAGAGATGTTGCAGAGGTTTGAACACAGGTTTCCCCTTACCGATACTATGGTCACGGCATCACTTATTGATCCCAGGTTCCAGAACCTACGTGCCGTTGAAGAGTATCTGGCACAGAACACATCAAAACGTGAATTTATAGCGAAGCAGGTGCGTCGCCATATTAAGGGATGTGATGTCATAAGGACAACTGAAGGTGACATGCGCCCTAACAGTGACGCTTTGACGTCCTTAGCCCGGCGTCATTCGAATGCACCACAGCATTGGTCAAATGAGATCAATTCAGAATGTCTCGCACTGTTAAGTAAGCCTTGCGCCCAAGTGAACGACGTGCTGAAGTTTTGGAAAGACACTCAGAACGAGCTGCCGTGGCTCTCGTACCTGGCTAAGAAAATACTGTCCATCCCGGTCACGAGCACCCCAAGCGAAAGAGTCTTTTTTTGTGGCTGGCCTTGTCCTTCGATTTTGAAGAGCCAATTTGCACCCGCTAACTGTAGATAAACACTGCAAATCTTGCCTATGAGTGACATTTTTATATAAGCATGTGCACCGTTTTCTGCCCAGTTGGTTTGTTTGCTCGTTTGATGCCTGTTTGCCAAGTTTCTTTGGTTCCCAAATAAATATTCCACATTATCCACAGCATGGTCTGCTTGATTTGACTTTTCTCCCTTACACGTAAAAAAATCTGGTATGACTGACACAGAAAGTTGCACCGAAGTTGAACTACGTTGTGCATCATGAAAAATATTTTTGAGTAGTAGCTGTGCATCTGAACAAATATTGCATTTGCACATATGACCGTCGACAGGATTTTGTCTTGAGGGGGGGGGGGGATGCAAACCCTTCATTCAACTTGCATCACGACTGAGAGAGGGGGCCGTGTTGGTGTCGCTAGAGTGGGTAGCAAGTGCTGGCGTGGCTTGAAAGGGTCAAATGATCCTTTTGCACCACCCGCCTCACCCACGCCCATGTCTACACTTCATTTATTGAACACCGCGTTGATAACTAGTTGACAAAATGCACAGATTTGTTTTCTTCCGCATCTTAAACCACTGCATAAAACATTCTCACATTGTGAAAAGTAGGTATTTTGATTCGTTTGTAGGAAAGTTATATTCAAGGCATGACAGGTACTCAAAAAAAAAAAAAAGACGATTTCATGCAATCGCAATAAGAAAACTCGTAGCAGAGGTGCTACTTTTTTTGAGCAGCGTACATTGTAAACGTAAGATCTGATTCGGAACAAGCGAACGTATACCTAGAGTGAGTGACGTGCGTCGGTGCATGTCACGGTGTGGTGCATGTTCATTGTTCCATGAAAGAAGGCCTTCCTCTGTGAAAGAAGGTTTCATGAAGTATGACGTAGCCAACAACAGCAACAAACTGCGGCATCTTAAATTAAAAAAAAACAAGCAAAGTGCTGCACACTCGTGGTAGAACATGGCCATAGATTAAAATAAGCGTTATTTTTTATGAAAGCGAAATAAAAACTATTGTACAAAACGCTTTGCATTCATCGTGATTTTGGCACATCTGTGTAGTGTCACGTATAAACGGTGGCCCCAGCCAGCACTGGCGGCTGCACTTAGAGATGTGCGCCGAGGCGATTCTGACCGGCGGCGGCGTGGGGGTCGTACAGAGTCGGCGGCGGCGGCGTTGTCGGCGCACGCCGGTTTTTTCATCGGCGGCGGCGTGCGGCCAATTTTCGTCGGCGGCGGCGGCGTCGGCGGCGTAGAAACCGAAACTGAAAATTCAAAAGGCTCTTCTGCCACAGGTTACTGAATTAGTTGAAATTCGGGAATTTTAATCGAAATAGCATAAATGACACTACACAGATGTGTCGACATCCCGATGAATGCAAAGCGTTTTGTAAAATAGTTTTTATTTCGCTTTCATGAAAAAATAACGCGTATCTCAATCTATGTCCATGTTCTACGGTAAATGTGCAGCACTTTGCTTTTTTTTAATTTAAGATGTTGTTTTAAGTTGTTGTTGTTGTTGTTGGCAACGTCATACTTCATGAAACCTTTTTTTATTGAACAATGAGCAAGCAGTGACACACGTCACTCATTTCGCTTTTTCCGGATCTGATCTTACTTTTACATTGTACGCTGCACAAAAGAAGAAGCACCTCTGCTTCGAGTTTTCTTATTACGATTGCATGAAACCGCTTTTTTGAGTATCTGTCATGCTTTGAATGTAACTTTCCTTCAAACGAATCAAAATACCTACTTTTCGCAATGTGAGAATTTTTTATGCAGCGGTATAGGATGCGGAAGGAAACAAATCTGCACATTTATTCAACTAGTTCTCAGCGCGGTGTTCAATGAATGAAGTGTAGACATGGGCGTGGGCGAGGCGGGTGGTGCAAAAAGGGCACTTGAACCCTTCAAGCTCCACCAGCAGTTGCTACCCACTCTAGCGACACCAACAAGACCTACTCCCTCAGTCGTGATGCAAGTTGAAAAAAGGGTTTGCATCCCCCCCAAGACAAAAACCTGTCGATGTTCATATGTGCAGATGAGAGCAAATGCAATATTTGCTCAGATAGACAGCCCATACTGGTCACGAGCTGGGCGTCCGTTGACCACGCCTGCATAGAACGTTGACTCCCCGACCCCTTGGTGTTTGGTCAGGGGAGGGGAACACCCTTGCAAGTGGGCCCCATTAAAATTTCTCTTAAAAACGTCACAAATAAGAATGCTTGATAAGTATGTATAAAACATTCAACTTTTCAATGCTTTTTTGAAGCGTGTTCACGTGCTCAGTACCCATCAGATGTGTGAGAAATCGAAATAGCAACTGCCACTCTCGTCTTGTTCCGGAAAAGACACAATAGAACAATGCAATTACGAGTTCTGGGAACCTTTGTTCTTTTGTATATTTGATTTCTAGGCATGATTTGAATTCTTATATAATCAAAAATAAAACCTGCAACATATTAAAAAAGGCTGCTATTGCAAGATGTGTGTTGCAAGACGTGATTTTTCTAGACTTAAGTCTCTGCAAGGCACATCTGGTGTCACAAACTTGTAAGTGTCCCCCCCCCCCTTTTCCCCACGACATCTCCCGATCCCCCCCCCCCCCCTCTAATAAAAAGGCACCAATGTAGGCCTCCGTGTTTGCCTACTGGCGCGCGGCGGGCCAATCCGGTGGCTAGATCCAACAGTGGCGATTTAGACTTGCTTTATTGGAGGTGCTGAAGGATCAAGAAAAGGCCGATATTTGTAAATTTCTTGAGAGTTCAGTGATAGTTTCTTCATGAATAGCGTGGATTATTGGACCTCACTTTGTGTATAATGCTCCAATGAAAAAAAAAATGGTTTCATCCTGTGTCACTGCAGAGTCAGAAGCCATCACATGTGCAGGCATCAATAAGCTTCTATATGACATTGCTAAGGTTCAGTACATTTGTACAAATAATTCTCGTTAATTGAACATTTCGAGTATAATCCCTGCTTGGGTTAGTATGTGTGAAACATAAATTTGAGATTTAAAATTATCATTGTGTGTTTCTGCAGCAAAGACACATTGATTAAAACTGATGATTCCGGAGCTACGGCAGAGGTAACATTCATTCTGTTTTTTTTTCGGTTACGGTAACGGTAATGCGTTACCTTTTTATGTATCTATACAACGTGGAGCCGTGAAACGTTCCCCTTTTTCTTATTTGAGTAACTAGTGAGGTATTTAGTTACTTTTTATTGTAACGGATACATCACTAAATAGACATACAGGAGTGATGTCGGCCCACACCTTCAGTTGTTGCGGTCTACAGGCTGGCTGTAAACATTAAATGAATATATTCCTTTCATCCAGAAGGGTTGCTTGACCATTGATGATCTCGACCTTTGAGAAATACACAACAGCTTCTTAATGATATGCATATCATCCCACCGAAGAGTGCACTTCGTTTCGTTAATATTTACAGTCAACGTGAGTGCTGTCGTCACGCCGTATGTTTTAGGTAGAAATTTAGCCTACTCAAAATACCCAAAGACGTCGATCCACCGTGCAACGCGTGGCCACCCGATGACGGTTCTGTATGAAAATGACATCCACAGTGAAACATGTTGCATCTGCTGAAATTTTATCGCAATATTATTATACTGCCACGCTCGCTTGTATTTTTATGTCACAGTCTTGCGCAAAGGCACTGCCGTAGTGGTTCAGTAGCTAAGGTACTCGGCTGCTGACCCGCAGGTCGCGGGATCAAGTCCCACCTGCGGCTGCTTTATTTTCGATAGAGGCGAAAATGCTGTAGGCCTATGTGCTGCGATTTGGGTGCATGTTAAAGAAACCCAGGTTGTCAAAATTTCTGGAGTCCTCCACTATGGCATCTCTCATAATCATGTGGTGGTTTTGAAACGTTAAACACCACATATTAATCAGTTGCCTTGCGCAAAGGACGCTTGGCTGTCTTCGAACACTCTAGATTATTTTAGAATTTTCTGATAAGCTTGAGACACCTACGATATGGATGCTACGTGTATAAATGGCAACGTACCTTCGCGCAGATCATATTACCAGCGACAAATGCTCTGATTACCGCTATCTGTGTAAAGCGCGATTTTCGAGCACTTTGAACTTCCCTATGCACATGTTCACTCAATAAAAAGTGTCGTCTTGAGCAACCCACGTACCATCTTCTTTGACGTCGCAACCACGCGGCAATACCGTAAGTGAAATGAGAACGGTGAAATGATTGATACAAAACAGTGAGATGGGGCGTAAGTGCACGGCCAAGTTTTGTTTAAGATGCGTATACCACAAGCTATTTTCCTCTATAGAACCAATATGATGCGGATTTGTTAAAGTACTGTGAAGTTGAATGTCAAGAAAGGAAGAACATGAACTTAGAAAGAGACAGTGGAGACGAAAAGTGATAGGTATCCACGTAAAGTTTGATCGGTCGTTCCCCGCCAAACGTCCTAAACGTTTTATCGACTATCTCAGGTGTATTCGAAAAAAAAAAAAAGTCGGGCTGATTTACTCCATTGAAATCAGTCTATCGCGAAAATTCTTCCGAGAGAAAAATATTTTTGGTGGCCTATATGTCACTGAAATTTCAGCTATAGGCTGGGCCCTATATTGAGTCCTAAGATAAAAGCCTATTTACTGAGAGAGTCTATGTATAGGCTCCATTTATTTTGCCGACCTATGGTTTCGAATATTTAAAACCTCCCACTATGGCGTGCCTTGGTGTCGTATTGGCGTTCTGGCTTGTAAAGCCGAAAATTTTATTTTTCAAATTATAAACTGTTCATATCTCCCCCCCCCTCTCCTCCCCGGCACTCGTTCTAGGGTTGGTCCTTTGATAACACCATTCACATATCTTTAAAAAAATGCTTGGATATCAACTATTCATAACTCTCCTTTAAATATGTGGAAATGAAATGACGTCACTAAATTACCGATGAGGTGAAATATTAACACTAAAAGCACAGTAAACGTGCCTAAAAAGCTAATTCAACGCTAAAACATTGTAACCTTAACTAATAATGTCACCACACTTCTAAAACCTCATGCAATGTATATTGCATACCTGCAAGGTGCAGTTATTCAAGCGCTTTTTGCAGTGAAATTAGACCATGGAGTTAATCTCGTTCATGCCAGTGCTATTTCTAAATTTGACGTTTGAATATCTAATGAGGTTTACGAGTTTTTTTCGGTGAAATCCGCGTTTTTTTTGGGGGCGATGTAATTGAGCATTTTATGCATTGTGCTGGCACGAAGTTTATTGTAGATGATGCGTTTATAGAGTACACCGTTCAACGACTGTGGTGAAATAGAAAAAGCAATTTATGTTCATTCATGCTACACAACTCTCGTGATATGCTCCCAGAGAACAGAAAAACGCATAACGAAGTACATTACTAACGAACGGAAGAATTAAATATTTCTCGGCCTTTTCATGTTGTTTCTGTAGTCCAATCTACAAACGTTCGTATTAAACGAGCATGACGGTACGAAGGCATGGAATTGGGTTTTGCAGAATGTTGTGACACATGTGCCACTCCAGGTCACCTTTAATACATGACATCGGAATCCACACTGAGCTTGATCTATGATTATGTACCTAATCAATGGAGAATAAGAGCTAAGCTCCGGATTCATTATTAATGTGGCTTCAAAGACGAGAAAGCAGCCCGATTCGCGAGCAATCGAGCGCCCGTTCTCTCTCTCTCTATTTCGTTGAACTGCTTGTGCCCTGAGATGCCACTTCAATTTCTTTTTGAATAAATGTGGCGATCTGGAAAGTTGTGAGCGCCAAACAAGGCGCTAACAAGAATGAGAGAGACAGGACGGGTGCTTGTGAACGTCGCGTGGAGGCATTAGTTAGCGCTCGAAATTTCCCGATAGCAATGCGCCATCTGGCAGGATTTCAAGTTTTGTTAAAATGTAGCGATGACACAGATCATGGGTTTTGTCATGTCATTTGCTACCAATTAAACAGTGGCTGCGTAATTTAGGTTACCATGAAAATTGTCGCGGCCATATTTCAAGAAGGAAGGAGGCAGAAACGCACCGTTCATGCCATACGTGATCCTTCATCACTCGTGGAAATCAATTTATTCAAGCTGTAACGTGATTGAAGAATTCTGTTACTTCTCGGCAATCAGAGAGGCTTTTAATTCTCCAGTCTATTTATGAGATATTGCTGCCATCTTTTTCCAACAGGCTTGCAGTTCTGTTGCACGGACATAGCAACACCCATGTTTTTGATGATTTTTTTTTCATTCCCATTCAAAAACTTTTCCATTCATAGTCATTTCTGAAGCGCATAAGAACTGAATTCCTGTCGTTCGTCACCCGTCGCTACGTTCCTCCAGTACACACTGCAAAAGGCTTGAAGGCAAAGTCGTTTTCTATGTTCATGTTCCTTGTACCAAACCTTTCGCGCTCTTTGTGCACTTCAAGGAATTCAGAAAGACTACAATACAACCCAACCAGCTGTACACCGTGCCGTCGGGACTGGTATTCATGACGCAAATATGTTGCGAGTGGTCTCGCAGTGTTCTGCCATTGTGCTTCGTTCCCTGTTCCGTGAGCTCAAGTTTGGTCGACACGTGGCGTCGTTGCCGCGCCATTGGTGTCGTGTTTCCCGTGTCTTTTCTTATACACAGGGTTCTACGAAGAAATGCTTCTGTGTAGCCGCTGGTGCCGAGGTCGCGGATTACGTTTTTGCTTCTTTCCTTCCGCAGCTGTGGTGACAATTGGTGGTTAGATTATCGGTTATTTCTTTACCTATTTTAGTTTTCTCGTTTAGCTAGTTTTCTGTATTCTAGCCCAAGAAAGGTGATCCAGATTTTTTTTTCTCTCGTGGGAATGACCATAGGTATCTGCGTACATGGTTGCAACTCCACATTTCCAAGTTGTAAGACTCGGAGTGCCCTGCCGACGGCCCCTATTCTCTTTCTGCTCTAGCAGCCATGACTGTCACGTTCTTCCAAACCTTCTCCTCCTACCTACTTCTAAACTATTTTCTCCACTCTCCTTTTTCCCTTCAAGGGACTGAGCCGTGGTCTAGCAAGGAAAGATAGTGTCTTTTTCTCTTTCTTCAACCACACATTCATCCATTCAGGGGAAGCTTGCATGCAGTAACTGGTTTGGAAAGCAGGTAAGGTTCGCGGAAAGTCACCTCACCTACCCTGATTTGTTCCGCGTCTACGCTCTCGAGGTGCGCCAAAAGAGGCGACAACACGAAAGTCATACTTCGAATTCTTTAGGGCTGTTGGCTCCCCTCGTCAAAAACTCTTTGGACACGCCTGGCTGACTGAAGGCCTAGGAAGAGCTGCCGGAAATCGAGGCAGCTTGATTTTTTCGACGTGCCACGAGACGCGCTGAATAATTAGCCGAGAGGTTGGGATTCATCGTCAGGTATGTTTCCCACACTCTGTGGTGCTTTCAAGTCTTCCACTCCCCCAGGCCCTAGCCTGCCTAGCGCTGCAGGCCCTATTCTGCACGTGCGATGCAACGTTATTGCACTGTGCTGTGTTGTGCGTATTATTGCATTATGACCTACGTTGTGTTTCTCTCTCGCCGTGTGACGAACTGAACGTGCATCCTTTCTATTTCCTGGGTAGAAAAGAAGGCAGTGTTTGACTTTCTCTCTCTTTCTCCTTCTCGTTTTTTTTTATCTTTATTCGCTGCGCCGTGCTCCCTGCTGGGCTGCAGAAATTAGGCGCCTTCTTCTAACCACTACCCCCACCATTTGGGGGACGGAGATGAAGACGGCAATTTCTTTGGACTGCCCTTGACTGAATGGACATGCAGTCTGTCTGTTTACAGTGATATGCAAGGCGGCTTTCCTAAAGGTTTATTTTTTAACCAAAAACTCTCGTTCACAGACTGCTTTTCTCCCTCATTGTGCCTTTACCTTTTCGAATTCCAGCGAGTGCACGCGAGCACGCGAGTACAACAAATATCACCTCTCCGAATTCCAGCAAAGGCACGCGAGCACAAGATCTCAAAAAGGTGAATGGCAAAAACAAAATGAGCGAGAAAAGCCGTCTGTGAACGAGAGTTTATGGTTGGAAAACTAACCTTACAGAAAGCTGCCTTGCAGATTATTGCAAACTGTCTATTGTTTTCTCCTGCAGAGAATTTTAGGAAGACCACGGCTTAAAATGCGAGCACCCAGACGCTCTGAACCAGCTCTCAGAAGCTCTCATCAAGCTTCCATGATGCTACCTTTAGTGTGTAAATAGTGAACATAAACGTTGCTCTTATCAGCCCCGGCTACTCTGCTTGACTTCTACCTAAGACTTGGCTAGCTCCTTCGAACACATCACGAGCAAGCGAAAGGGCACGGAGTTGTAAAGATGAAAATGTGCAACATCACATCGCTTTTATTACGTGACATATTCGTTCTCCGCCGCATTCGCCCGATCGTGTCCACATATAACTTTCCCGTTTTATGGCGACGACACACCGTTGATTGCGGTCACGTCATTGAATGTCATTGAAACAGCGGTTGCATTATTTATTTGCAAATTACTTCTTCATAAAGTATGGTGAAGTAATTTATTATTTGGCCACCTGAGGAGCTTTCTAACTTGACTTATTTTTTTATCAAGACTTGAATATAATGTGAAGTTTTATTTGGTTGACTCTGAGCATTACCTTCGCAACAGAAGTACATCTGTCAGCGACAATCATTCTTAACCTTTCCCAGTGCCAGTAGGTCCGTTCAAGTTACGTGATGAAAACCAGTTTGCTGAACTATGTCACATATGACATGTCGCTCAAATGTCGGTCTCTGCATTTTTGATGAATCTAGCCGTCTTTTGTAAATTGTCTACTAGCAAGTTTTTTAAAATTTTGTTTTGCTCTTTTCAAAACTGGTTGTCTCAGACAAGCTTATTACGCCTCTTCTCACCACTGGATAGCCGTTGTTACGCGCGGCGCCTGGGCCGACGGGGGAGGGCCGCGTTCTTTGTTCATCAAACAAGTCACCGAAGGGCTGCCAGCCTGCTGTCCGCCGTGTACTGTCCATCTTAGCCGGGAAGTGAGGTGGCATTCCGACACCATAAGACGTTCGACGAGACGACCACAATGGTTTCTTGGTGTCACAGGTGCAGTGTGGTGGCCACGCCCCAATCAAAGACCTTGGCTTGAGCGAGTGTGAGCGGCACCGTCAGAAATGGTGTGTGTGTCTCGTGATTCAACAGCGCATTCTGGACCCATTCCCTGATTAAGTCAAAACGTACACTTTATAGTGAGCCACCCAGCTCATTCGCAAGAGACCTCTCGCCCTGTCTGTACAGAATGTAATAAATACTCTGTTAAGTTTGCCATCTTACTCCTGAGTGCACATGCGTTTTATTTTCTGTTTCTCTACACGCCCTTTCTTGCCCATATTTCTCAACCCTCGGTGCTAGGCAGCAAACCGGATGCCAAGATATGGTTAATCCCCCAGCCTTCCTTTCTCTCTCTTGCCATCTTACTGTCTTGGCATCTTCATCGCGGGTATCCGATGTCTTAAAAGGCCGGTACAAACAGACAAGTTAAAAAATAAAACAGATGGTGAATATTTTCTGCAGCATGTTCAGACGCTGCGTATAAGTGGTCATCCTCGAAAATTATCAACTTTAACACCGCGGACAGGTGCTGATATACCCTGAGTAGGTTCGAGCATGTATTATGCCTCGACGCTTTTAATCTTCATTAAACTTCTCCCTTTTGATTTCATCCTTCGGGGTTTTTTGTAGTTCTTCATCTAACGCCTAACCTCCATGTCCTTCCTCATTTATTCCTCCTCCTCCCTTCATCTAAGCGCTGCATTTGTGCTGCACCGCTACCACTTAATTTCTTCTTTATGTACGCCCTGTTTCGGGCACAATTATAGGCGGCCATCTTGGACTGATAATGATGCCGTTTTCCATCCGTATGAATATTCGAATTGTGCTATGGCGAACTTTCACGCATCAAAACGCTGGGCCATTATATTCAACGTCGTATCTCATAATCATAGCTAATTACGACACAAAAAACAGATAAATTGCTTCTAAGCGTAAGATAGCAGTGTCTATGCTTTACTGTAACTGTTACATTTATTTTTTGTCAATTTGTTCAATATGTCATTTCATGCAGCGGCCGCCGAACTCGTTCCGCTGTTCATAGTGGTACTCTCGGTCTCCGAAGCTGGATGAAGATAACTAAGAAGCCTGGTTTTTACTGGCTACATAAAATGTGAAACGAAGCTATAAATCACGATGAAAAAGAAGACAAATCTGTGAAAAGTCAGTACTGGCGCATAAATGGCACGCCGATTGCGCCGATGAAAAACGTCGGCGGCGGCGGCGGCGGCGCGCCGATCAGTTCGCGTCGGCGGCGGCGGCGCGGCGAAAACTATCGGCGGCGGCGCGCCGACCAGTCGGCGCACACCTCTAGCTGCACTGCTGCAAAGCTGCAACCAGGTGGCACCACCATCATGGTGCGTGCTTGGTCTCCCACGCGAAAACAAGGGCGATTTAAACGTGATTCCGCTGCTCCGGCGCAATGTGCCATGCCGGGACCACGCTGTAAACTCATAGGAAAAGCTTGTGCTGTGGTAATATGTAGAAACTGTGATGGAGACATCAGGCTGGGGAACTCGTCGGTGTTTCAAGTGCACGCTCCACTGTTGCATCGAGGATTCCCGTGCGTGAGGCCGTTTTCCACGCGTCGGATTCCGCAAGGGGAGAAAAACAAGCTAACTCGACAGTGCTGGTTACTGAACCTACAGAGGGACAACTTTGATCCGGGCACATCAACAAGGGTAAGTTCTCCACGGTAAACGAACAAGCGAACTCGCACGAGAACTCACGCTATCGTGTTGCTGGCGCGAACTGTCGCAGGCTATCTCAAGTAGCCAACTGGTTTTATTGGTGTGCCTAATGGATACTCAAAGACTGTTGCTGCGTCGTATTAACCCTGTTCGTATTAACTATGTCGTACTAAAAGTGCTACCCAAGTCGCATTTTGAAATAGGCAAAGTTGAATCTCTTTTGCCGTGGTCTCATTTTACATATGTCTGTTTTATATGTGCGTGCAACGAAACAGGTGCCGACACGACAGGACATAATTGTTTGAAACATTTAAGGCCGGAATTGTTGTTTGCGTGTTTTATCTCTAACACGCATGGCATACAATGCCGAGACAATACAGCCAATCTGTAGTTGCCTGCCATACATACAATACCGCCATTCACGTCATGTCAAAATGTGGAGTTCGAATTTTTTTACACGCGGTTTTGTGGCCCCTTCAGACAACATAACATTGAGTTATGTGAGTGTATTAAAATGAAATTGACTGCAGCGTATTGCTGCTGTCTACTTTTGCATATGCGGTTGTTCTCAATGAGAACCATTAAGCGATACTCACGTGCCTGCCGTTTGTTTATTTGGCTTTTCCCGTTATTATGGTAAATGTAAACTGTTACTACTACTACACAAGTAGCCTTTCTTTTTTTCAGTATGCCACTTTGTTAATGGGCAGCCAAGCAATGAGAAATCCTTACCCAATGCTTCATCTTGGAACATAAGTGAGACCTGTGCAACTTTCCCCAGTTTGTTCAATCGTGTAACTTCTTGCTGCTCGTTAAAATACAGCGTCATGTGTGACACCAGATTTCATAGAAAATGTGCTCCAGACTCTTGAGTGGCACTAACACTCCCAGGTATACATAGTGTTCATGTGATGTCACTTCCGCTGTTGTCGCCCTCTCCCGCCATGCCTTGGTATCAGTATCTACGGCAGTTCACGTGTTGCAGCGCAGTTTGTTGGGGGCTCGTCATCTGTTGCTGTGTATGCTGTTGAAAGGGAAGCATTGTGTTTTTTTGTTGTCGTGCTTTAACGAACTCATCGGATCAGGAAGGCCTCGTTTGTTCACTCGATACAAGACGAAAAAATCAAGATGTGCGACACGTATACCAGCCACCGTGTACACCAGCTGCCCGCCAAGACCTACAAGGGCCCCTTATCTCGCTTTCACTACAAACACCACAAATCGCCTGGCCCAAGAACAAGTGAAAGCCCAAAGTCTATCGGGCCGCAATTTTAAGAGTGGATGAGCGAAGCGCAGCAGTTCCCATCGAAAACGAGTCGTGCAGAGCTAGGCAAGTTTACAAGAGATATAATATTAATATATTGCTGCAGCCCACGCCACAAAAGAAGCAGCGTCCCCCTGTCCCCGTCCCCCCAAGTGTTTCAAACAGTGCTGATGTTGAGCCTGTTTGATTGAAATTTGTCGAAACAGCCAAAGAAAATATTATGCGAGGCAGACAGAGACTTTGCGTGGTGCATGCAACGGTAATGCCGGTCGTCAGTTTTTTTTTTTTTTTCGCGTATGTTTTGACACCTTTTTAACCTTGTATTTAACTTTTTTTGTACACTAATGTACAGTGGAGTTCCTGAAAATGATGGAGATCATGTTAAGGAATAAATTGACCAACTTTTTAAAATCCTGACCCCCCAACTCGAACCGATCGGCTATACTTCAAAGTGAACTAATATTGTTTCGCATCCATTTTCACAGTTTGTTTCAATGCAATACCCTAATTTTTGCGATCGCCATCACGATTTTAGCCGCCTCCCTGACTCGCTGATTGTGCACGCGGTGGTCGCGGACAAGTTCGTATGTACATCAGTATATTGGTAAGCTATCTCGGTTTGCAGGTAAGTGCTTGGCTATAGCACTTACCCGGAATAAAGTGACGCCTGAAGACGCAAATATCACCGACTTTCTTCAAGTAGTTTTTTTGTTAATCCACGGCATCCAAACCCGCCGGTACTTTTCGGAAAATCGCAATGTGCGTTCTCAATTTTGGGTAATAACTTTCGGCGAAGAAACACCCCGAAGCTCTGCTCCCTCTGTGGGGACTACTAAATCAGTTTGCCTCACTAGCAGCTCTCAAACTTGCATCGTGAAACAAAACTAAATGGGTGCAAGCACGAGGAGACAACACGGCAACGGTAGGCGACGAAGTCGGTAGGTACCCGGGCATGTCAGCGTTTTGGAAGTGACGAAGTGGCGCTGCGTGATGCACGTGCACACTATGTATATACATAGGACATAAACCGAAGGTCGCGTGTTCAGCTCTTCCTCGATTGCAAGTTGTCTTTTCATCGATGTTACTTTCCTCACATTTATATCATAATTGCTTCAGTGCAGTTAAAACAGCGCTATTAATGTCCCTCTTACATACCTTGGCTTCGCTTTCTGGGAAACTGCACCAAAGACACAGAGGAAGTGAAAAAAACATAACAAAAAAACAGCCCAGGCACATCTGAGATTTTTGTTGAAAACGTGAACTGTATAAAGGAAGAAAAAACCACATGTTTATGCTTAAGTACCACAAAATTCTACATTTGTGCATCAAGATATAGCACTCTGCTTGTTAAAAAAAACAGCAATGCGCTTGTGCTGGTCTTTTCTCCACATTTTGCGAAGTTTCCTTGACAACAGAATACAACTCGCACAACAGTCTATTCACTATGTGTTGGTTTTAATCTAGGTTGCATGATGAAACAAAAGAACTACTCCTTAATAATCCTTCTTTTCATTCATTCTTGCCTTTGATGTTTTTTAAAATGTCCCTTGATGTTTTGTTTTTTAGAATGTCCCTTGCAAGGAAAGAAGACAAGTCATGCGGCATCATACCACGCAATCTCAGCTGTGGCCCGGTGGTCTTTCAACTGACAACAGCCCACAGCACTCCACGGCTCATGAGCCTAATGAAGTCTTTTCTGTAGAACTTTCTGGCGATGACACCAATGACAGCCTCCCGGCCAGAAATCGCCTCAGACCTGGCAATGTCATTTACGAGCAGGCCTTCAGGTATGCCATACACTTTGTTTTAGATTAAATGTGTGATGTGGCATTTTAACCTCGGAGTAATTTTAGTGATATAGCCGCAGCAATTTGTCTGCTTACAACTAAGCAGTTTCACATCTAATCCCATGAATTCAAGCATAACTTCCCTAAAGTTGCAAGGCACCAATGCCGTGCACTATGTGTGAAACAACGCGTTGCTATGTTATGAATTGAAGCACTGCCAGTCTTGTGAAGAAACTTGTATCTTTTAGCCACGATATATGCAGACGAGTCCTTTGCAGTCACAATGCAATCATTGCTGCAGTAGACCTGTTTCAATCTGATTTGTATCATCTTACTAGGGTAGAATGTCTCGTAGATGCATGAATAATGGAGACCTGAAAATATAAGTATTTCACTGAATTACACTGCAATGGTGGCCAGTGTTCCATTCATATTAGCTGTGCTTGCACACGTGCAGTGCCTGGGGCTGTAAACAGTGAAGTACGAATGTTATATACCACACTTCACTTTTTCTCTTTTGCTGTTATTTTCGGTGTAGCAATATGTAGGATGTCAGTTTTCATTCATTAACCACTTGTCTCCTCTATGTGGGTACACCATATTTTCGTATATAGGTCTGATGGCTTGACAAATAAAAAAAAATGTCTCATATGATTGCAATCAGAGTATGCACATTGCTAAATATTTTAGCGTTTTCTTATGCATGATTTCGCACATTACACGTGTATTAGTAGGCAAAGTATGTTACCTATGCTTGAGAATTACTGTATGAAATATTCAAAAAGGGTAGATCACATCAAGGGACCCTGAACTGTCCCTAGGGCTTAGTGAAAACACATCCTGCGAACAACAGACACTGCCATGAGAAGCTCAAATTCTGTGGTTGTGTAGGAGCTTACAAGTTTAGTATTAAGTTCCCACGCTCTCGAATGCCCTCTCTTCATACAGTGGCTCCATCCTCACTCTCTTCATAGCTGCCAGTGGCTGCTTTATTCTGTCATTTAGCATGTTCCTGCTGTTGACCGATAGCTTATATGAATCAAGGACGGGGCTTGGATCAGATGCGCTGAATGTCGTAGGGTTGTTGCTATAGGTCATAGGGTTACTGCTCTATATGAACGTCACAGCGCTGCTGCTCTATATTGGGCTGAAATTACGCAGTAGTATAACCAGTGAGCATTGGAATCGCACTTTGAGTGTGTGCATGTGTTTCAGGGTTCATGTTAAGTGTATGACTTAAAGGGACGAGGATTGTTGTCTTTGCATAGCTTCCAACGTGCTCCTTAGAATAAGAAAATAGCAAGTACTTATAGTGTGCGGCAAGCCCATCTCCTCTTGTTCCTGATGGATAAAAGTTTTTTTTGAAGCCATCGATTTGTAAGGCAACGAATCGCTATACTGAGGTCATTTTTTTATCACTAAAAGTAGTAGGTCACAACCCCCTTTAATGAGAATAGAGTAATGCATGCTAGATGTTCTACTTATGCATCTTTTTTATTTTCAGGGTCTACAAAAGCGCCTTGGTTCCAACAAAGTGTTTATCCTGTGACTGCAGTTGTAAAGGCATCAGAAAAATGGACAAAGTTGTGCCAGTTCAGCCAGAGGAGGACTACGACACGTACCATGCCAACGTACAGGTTCTTGTAAAGCAGGAAATTTTTCAGCAACACGGGGTCAGTTAAACTGATTTAACGGTTTAATCTACTCTTGCACCAGACGATTGCTGATTCTTTGCTGCTTTGTCAAAAAAATGCATTTGATGCGCTGTCAAGCACTTTCGTAGGAGGGTGTATAGTCTCCATTTTCTGTGGCATCCAAATTGCTGCTAATGGTGATGCAATTTAGGTTGTGGCTTTTTCCCTTGGACCTTAATAATCTAAACATGTGCAGTGAGCAGAATTTACTGCTTCGTTGTGTTACAATTAGCAAAATTTTCTTGAAAGTCCTTCATTTTCTGGTTGCCTGGAGACACGATTTTGGCAAACTCTTCCCTGCCGAGAACTTAGCTGATTTCTTGTCAACTACTTGCATAATGTATTGTTTTGAGCTTGAGGGTCCTGACAAGCTGTTTTATCAAAGCAGGATACACAGGCTGCGTGAATTACAATATTGGCTAAGTGAAGACTCCTTACTTCTCCTTTTATAATCAACCGGCATAATTTATGTAATCCTTCATTTTTTCAACATGACTCATGGTTCGATACGAAATTTTCATACTTATATCAAATCGGTGATACAGTCAACGAATGATAATTTGGATTCCAGGGGTAAAGTAAACAAGTCCGAATTACCGAATGTCCAAAATAGCGAACGCATCAGAAAAAAAAATATATTATTTTATTCACACTTCAGTGTGCCTGGGGGTGAAAAAAGTTATCAATGCGTTGGTGCATGCACTTGTGCTTTCGCACAACCTCAGCTAAGATCGTTGCCTGAGGATCGTTGCTGTTATTCCTCGAGGTTGTCGTGCTGTAGACGTCTGTCAACCCGGCTGCCTCAACAGCAAGTTCGATGACTTTGTCCTGGGTTTCGACACCCAATTTTGAGGAAGCTATTAGAGGTCAAAAAAGAATCGACTGCTCCGCCTCGGTTAAACAAAAAAACTAACTTTATTTTGATATGAATCCTCGTCGCGGAGTGAGGTCACGAGAAGAGAAGGTTACCAGTTGGCGAAAAGAAGACACAAAACTTGGAAGTTTGTTCAGTGCCCATACAAGTACTTTAAAAATTTAGATTCCGAAAATTGGTTGCAACTCCCTTTTTCTCTATTTGTGCCTGATTGCACTCGGTTAGGGTCATTCATCAAGACACAGAGAACAGGTTTTTTATGACCATCAATCACAACAACATTGTGCCTAATCCCTATGCAGAGGTATCACATCTTATAATTTTTTTTACATCATCAATCTAGCTGATTACTGCGTAGCAGTTTTTTGCATTCCCTGAAACACTTGTCACATGTACTTGACCATTTTCATGCACTTTCTTTGTGTAGCAAGTTATGTAACGGCTCAGGCAGAGTTGGTGAATTTGGCATAAATTTGGAATAGTTAAATCCCTTTATAAGAAACACGTACAGGGTAAAAGTTTGTGTCTTATACGCAAGGTCTCCCATAAGCAGAGTACCATTTTTTTCATTCCATATTCAGTCCATATTTCATTGTAGGTACACTGCGACTGAATGAGCACAAAAGAAAGCTACATACAGTTACAAAACATTTATTTTTCTCAATTAGTTTTCAAGCCACTTGTAAAATAGTTCTCGATAGTTGTTTGCTTCAGGGCTGTGTCTATACCATTTGTTAGTACAGCTTCTTCCAGCCTGCTGACATGGTCAAGGGCTTTTTCGCCACTGGGCCAAAGCTGTATGTGGTTGTGAACTTTGCCCAGCACTGTCATGACTTCATAAGATGTTATTGGGGGTGTACCATCTCTGCTGTCCGATACATCCGTATCTCTATCTTCCCCTTGCTCCCCTTCTTTCACCATTCGGATGATGCTTTCATCAGAAAGGTCTTCCGCCTCGGCAAGATTGTTGTCCGCTTCAACGAACTGCTGGAATGTGCCAGACTGGCAAACCTCTCTAAAGTGGCCATGATTCTGGCTCAACTGCACATTGCATGTCTTCGTCTGCAACACCCTCCTCTGTCTTCCTGCTGTAGATCAAATTTCGCTTAATGAAAACACCATGTCACAGTGCTGCTCTGAATATTCCACGAGCCTGTCAACATCTCAATAGCTGTTCTTACATTGATCGCCAATTTGCTCTTTTGCAAGATGTCAAACAGCAGGTGTTGAACGAGTCGAACTCTGTATTTGATATCAACTGCATTAATTACCCTTTGATCAAGGGTCTGTAGCACAGATGTGCAGCTTGGAGGGAAATATCTAAGCTCAACACCTTTCAACGGTGGTTGCTTCATATGGGCTGAACAGCTGTCTAGGAACAATAGAAGTCTTCTTCTTCATGGCCATCTTGCGATCAAAACTTGTAAGCCATGTCTCAGATATCATCCAAGCAGCCTTGTTTGCTGTGTATTCAACACTCACTGGGTAGTTCTTTAGGCAGCAGTGGTCTTTATCTTTTTTCTTTAGGGGTGTGCAAATATCAAAATTTTTGAATACGAATAGAATATTTATGTCCGAATATCGAATTGAGTATTGAATATCGAAAGACGAATGCCTCTACAGTGTGGTAGCCCCGATACTCACTGGAGTCAAGATTACCACGAGTTAAGGCTTGGCAAGCCACAGGGCCGGGTCTATCGTCGCCTGCTCACACATAGTGCACCGCTGTGCGTGCACTGAACTTGCGAAGCGTTCAGCGTCAGACAAAGCAGACAGTGCTCGATCTAACAAAAACCACAAGCACTTTATTGTCTTTGGCAGCACCCCAAACACAGTACGTCTGCTCCCAGGACATGGAGAGGATGGGGCTCCCACATGCGGACGTACACCGAAGGGGAAACTGAGAGCACGTGGCAGCTGGCAATGGTGAGCTTTGACAAGCCAGTCAGGAAAAGGTTCCTTGCGCCTATGCTGCACACTCCTGCGATGGCCAGTGGGCCTGGTTGCAAAAGTTGGGGCAAGCTTCGTACGTGTAGGTCTCCGGCAAGTACGGCTTGGCCTAGGAGGACCGCATCAAGTACTAGGCACTGTTGTGGAGCTTATCTTACAGAACCGGAGCTAGCACCAAAGGGGCCCGTCGAGGCACCCAGGCAGGCTACAGTTCAACGATTAGTAAAGAGGACGCATACGAAGGAGAATGCATGCTTACCATGTGCTGCGCGAAGAGAGAAAGCCTTCTCGGCGCGTACTTGACTTGATCTCACGGCGCCATCTATCGCCATGCACTGTCACCAGAGCACGAGAGAAGGAAAGAGAGTAGCAGTATGGCGAAAATGCCTACGAAATGGTCGCAGGCGTGCCTCGGATCCCCACATCCTCCTCTCCTTAATTGACTTTATATACCAGTCCACAAAGGCAGCCAGTCGTCGCCCATTCATGCCAAGACATCATGCAGTGGGTAACGGCTAGCCTCAGCTTAGCACTGCAACTGCTGCTTAAAAAATAATACGATAATAAAGAAAGTAATAGTCTTGAAATATACAAAGAAAGTTATTATCTGGCCTGCAGAGTTAGGAAACCGAAAAGGGGGTGGGGGGGGCTGCACCACAAGACCTAGAGTTTCAGGAAGCGGTCAACATTCTTTGTTGCACCGCTGTCCTCTGACGGATCGTCACTGGTCGTTGTCCGTGGCAGCCCTGACGCCAGTGCCGGAAAATGAGGGTCCTCCCCTATTCGACATCAGCGGAGAGCCATCAGGTCTGCATCCGAGCGCTGTCCGAGCAAGGTCGGCGCCTGCGAAGTCCTTTTCGTGGTGGCTGTCTTGTTTGCAGCCACCTTTGTCGGCGCCACGCGCAGATTACCAGTGTTGTGACTTTTTAATTAAGCAGCCGATGCACATGTGGCAGAGAAAGTCACATTGACCTCCACCACCGTGCAGTCTCGAAATAGACATGGTCTATTGGCAGGTCGTGTTGAACCCGTCTCTGGGTTTTCGCTGGTGCGTCGCTGACGAAGAACCGCCCGGCACCTTCGGCCTTTGCTGCTGGCTGCGTCCACAAGGCCTTGCTGTGCCTACTTGGTGGATCTCCTTCGTCCCTCTCGGTGTGCCGTGAGGGACGAAGGAGATCCACCAAGCGGGCACAGCAAAGTCTGCCAAAGGCTGCCTTGGCGAGTCGTTAGCACACTGGGGTACATCGTTCTCAGCTAGCAGAGTCGTTCTTCTTCGAAGCGCGTGGAATCTCCGTGTCTAAGCTGTGCACTCCAGCAATGAATGGCCAGTGGGCCTGCTCGCGAGAGTTAAGACAAACCTTGTATGCGTAGAGCTCCAGCAAGTACAACTCGGTGTAGTACAACCACATCGAGCACTAGGCACCGCTGTTCGGCTTATTTATGGAACAGGAGCTAGCACGAAAGTAAATACGCCTGCAGAGGATGCCCAGGCAACCATGCAGGCTACAGTCGGACGATTGCCAAAGGGGACGTGGACGAGGAAAACACTAGATTACTGTGTGCTGCACGAAGAGATAAAGCCCTCCTTGCATGCATGTGACTCCGCCGCGCAGACTCTCGCAGCCTGATACCACGCGTTGCGCCCGCACACATCGCCATCTATCACCATGAGCTGTCACCAGAGCACGGGAGAAGAAAAGGAAGCGGCAGTACGGCGGAATTGGGCACGGGCACGCCTTTGATCATTGCAACAGCAACAAAAGTTTGTTCAGCGCATAGTTATCTAAAAAAATACATACCAGCTTGTCAGTTAACACAACGTACTCTACTATGTGGAACAAAATGTTCATGCTAGCACAATGCAGGCAAATATCACATTACAATGCAAGTTATGACTAGCAACTATGAAGAAATATAATGACTACATGCTATCAAGACTAAATATTAGTTGCTGTATTTGCTCAAGCAGCAGGAACTCCTTCTGAATTGAAACAACCTCCCCAGCCACAGAAAAGGCACGTTTACTTGGAACCAAAGTGGCGTTATGGGTAGGTAGTACTTGGTGCAAAGCTCTGTCAGATTGGTGTATCTGGAGGTGCCCGTGGTCTGCCATTAGTCACATGGGCCACTCTCTTTCCTTAGTAGAGTTTCTTCAAAGTATGTATTAATTTCCCGTTCTTAAATAGGCAGTGAGGCACTTACTACTTGGCTTGCCTGCAAGATTGTCAAAAGCACTCCAAAGGTTGGAGAATGGCTGCACACACTGTTGTGGCTCCTGCATTTCTGCTTTTTGCTGCGTGATTTCCAGAGCAGGGCATAGGGCAACATCTTGAAGCACCAGATCTTTCAACCACATCACCATCTGTTTTTCGTTGTTTAAATACTGTAGGCTTGAAGCGTGGGTCTGAAAACATGGCCAAGCCAGCTTCTTTGTCCTCGGCATACTATGGCAATCTGCTATTGATAGACCTTGCTAGTTCCTTATGAAAGCCTGTTGTGCGGCTTAAATTTCTGAAGCAAATGAGCATGCCAGAATAATTGGTATCTGTGTGGAAAATGATGGGTATGTGTCTGCACTAGTCATCACAGTTGCGTCGTGTAAGGGCATCACTGCATCCACATATCAATAGTAATAATAATAATTCCTTTATTGTGGCATGTGGACATTGTACACTTACATAGCATGTTCCATGCCAGCGAGATAAGGTAAAAGGAAACGAACATAACAGATTCCGAACTAGGCCTACAACCTGCCTCCGAAAAATACAAAATACACACAAAGCATTAGTGTGGTCAGCATGAAGCATTGGGGTACAGTGCTGATAAAACATAACTTATGAAGAAATCGTGGAAGACCTACACCAATTTTAAGAGAACTTCAAGGAAGTACAAACAAGTTCAAATCATTACTTAATAATAGAGTGTGGAAATGAAGAAGTAAATGTTCAAGTGTAGCTAGAAATATGCATAACTTACAATTGAAGTGATTTGAAATACAACTAAATAAAACAGTACAACTAAATGAAACAGAAGACATTGCAAGTAAGAAGACACTGTTGAACAAAATAAACAAACACTCGAAAAGAAACAATTCATCTTCGGTTAGTTGTGATTTTCTTTCATATTGGTGCAAACCATGATGTTTAACCGTTCTTTGATAAGCTTTCTCTCGGTGCAAGGCTCTCCTTTGCAACACAAGGTTTAATCGGGCAGTCACTGGGGCAGTCAACAGCCCCATTTCATCGGCATTGTATATGTCAGCCAGGGAGTATTCGAGCAGCAGAGTTTGAAGTGTACTGGTCTGTTACCAGTCAGAAGAAATAGCTTCATGGACCGCTGCAACTTCACCGCTCACTGCTTTGAAGGAGAGATCGTGGTCTTTAGTGAACCGAGAAGTCCAGGTGTCGCTGCACTTAAGACCCATTCAATTCTGAAGCGCAAACAACATTCTTCAAGTTTCTCTTCGTAGGATTGGCCCATTTATCGGTAAATAGGAGCTCAGTGCGTGCTTGAGCCAAAGCAGCACACCCTATTCGAGATTTGGGTACATAGCTTCCCTAAGCCTTTTCCGATGGGGAGCCAAGTGGCTCGTGTTATTCTGCTGCTTGTCTTTGGCTTTCAGAATGGTTGTGAGAGTACTCCGGGTGATTCCATACGTCTGTGCTACTTCAGTCTTCTTTACTCTAGCGTCGACTTCTAGCATAGTGGCCAATTTCTCTTTTACGGGTAAGAGTCAAGTGCTTTCTTCGTGGTGACATGGTCAATCGAAAAACTGATACAAGGTGTTAATGTGGGTTTGTTGATACAGGCTAAACTTAGGATAAACAGCAAGGGGGTTAGACACCTAAATCTACCTGGGTCGCTTGATGGAAGAATCCTGCATCACTGGAAATTGGAGGTTCACTGTCGATTTCGACGATGGCTTGTTGCTGATTTCTCGCATAAGGATTGTTTTCATCTAATGTTAGCAACGGGCTCACCACCTGATAATTGGCCTCTGGCATTTCTTTAGCACCAATGTTTTCTTGGCATTTTCTGCACTTTCTTGCGGGCTCATATTCTTTACCTTGTTCAAGTGCGTTAGATCTGTTCAGGTTGCTCTCGGTATCCCCCTCGTTCAGTGGTTGTAGCCTGACATGTGAAGGATATTAGGAAACAAGGAGGGCACGATACTTTTCTTGATAGGGTGTCTTTTGCCATTGGTGAAGTCCTTCTCCTTAGCGTGTCGGCTGCAGGCTCTCGAATAGTTCGAGGTGGCATTCGGCACCCAGTCAGAATTTTTTATTGCTTTTGGTCACTGTTTCCTAAGTGCCTAATTTACCGGAATGTCATAGAAACACATGCCACATTGCCCGAGCTTTCCTGCTGAGCTGCAACGTGGCACTTTACAGTATGCCATGGAGCCCTGTGAGACAACAGTCAGTGGGTCAGCTAAATGCTTCAGTACAGCAATTGCTCTACTAATAACTTCTGCACGACACCATGAAACGTAGAGGCTACAGACAACATTTTAACTTTCAAAAGAAGAAAAGTGTTGGCTCACCGCTGAAGGGCTGACTACCTGAAGGAAACAGGTGGTCTTGTGTTTGTCGATCGCCACCGAATTCCTACATGCAGTGCCATTGCAGTGATATAGTTAATTACAGGTTTAGTACAAGGTCCGCTTGCTGTGTGTGTCAACCGCAACACGGCAAAAGTGAAGCTGCAAAGCACACAGACACACATATAAGCAAGTGTCTGATCAGGCTAACATGCAGCGAGCATGCATGCTCCCGCCATGCAGCCAACCATACGTCTCTGCAGCCATCATTTGGCGGCAAGTAGCGTAAAAACAGCAGGCGCGCCGACGTTCAGCAGCCACTGAAAAAATAGAGAAGGCACTGGTTCTGTGGGCAGATCACTAGCTGCAGAGTCAGCCGGCGCTGCTGGCACGCCGAAAAGTAGATAAGTTACAAACCAGCGTAGTTCTCACTGGTTTAATTTTTTCTTTCCCTCCCCTTTTTTGTTTTTCTCCATTGCGGTGCGATATGCTGAGAAAGGATTGTGCAGCAAAACCTTTTTCTTGAAGGTTTAAGGCTCTTATTTTTCAATTTTAGGTTCTTATTGCTGAAGCCAGAGGTATTGTCCTGCTTGAAACTTGGCATCCTGATGTGATTCATTGTAGCGACGTTTTCGTTGTTCTTGAGCCCGTATGGCGTCTTGCGCTTCTGCATGACGTTCAATGAGGTCCAGTAATTTTGTCTCGAAGCTACCGTATTTACTCGCATAATCCTCGCACTTTTTTTCCCAAAAAACCCATGGAAAGTGGGGGGTGCGATAATTACGCGGGGAAAATTTTTCGCGGAAAGGTACAGCGCAAGAAAAAAAATAGAAAACGGCCACGAATTGCAGTTTTTTCACAAGCAACTAAAAGCTTCAAAAAGGGCTGATACAAGGCTTACCTTTACAATGAAACTACATGTTCAACCCAAATCAAGGTTTATTTGCACAGACTAAAGTCACTAGCTAATAAGTCTCTTCGGCGAACTACTCAGAGCCAGAGTCAAGACTGCCATCTTCGTCGCCCATAGCAGCGTCATCGGGCTTATCGCCAGCTTCAGCGTGGCCTTCCTCGTCGTTTTTGTGGACCACGTCGTCTTCCGTCCCGTCCAAGGCGTTGGAGATCCCAGTCTTGTTGAAGCTGCGGACGATAATTTCTGGCAAAATCATGGACCATGCTTCGATTACCCAAGAACAAAGGATCTCCACCGACGGCTTCTTTATCTTGCCCCCGGGAGTCATTGCGAGGTCGCCTTCGGCCATCTATTCCGAATACAGCCTCCAAACATTATCCTTGAACGGCTTGTTCAAGGATACGTCAAGAGGCTGCAACTTCGAAGTCGGACCGCCTGGAATGGCAGCGAGGTCAGTCCGCAGCTCTTTTAACTTCGCCCGAACGGAGTCGACCAGGTGACCGCGGAAGCTGTCGACAACCAGCAGCGACGGGTAAAGAAGTGCTCCAGCGCGTCGTCCCCAAACAGTTTTTACCCAGTCGACCATAAGGTCGGCGGTCATCCATCCTTTCTCCTGTACACGCACGTGTATTCCAGGTGGGAAACTTGGCCTTCGGGAGGGTCTTTCGCAAAAAATAATAAATGGGGGCATCTTCCACCCGTCCGCTGTTACGGTGAGCATGATGGTGCACCTCTGCTTCTCGGCGCCCGTCGTTCTAATACGCACACTCCGCACACCCTTCTCCTCCACCGTTGTGCTTGGCGGCATGTCGAAGTTGAGCGGAGTTTGATCCGCGTTTCCAATTTGTGAGAACAGGAAGTTCTTTTGCTCCCGAATCCTAATCACAAATCGATGAAACTCGATGACCTTATCATTGTACGCCGAAGGTAGCCGTCGACCCAGAGTCGTCCGTTTCCTGAGCTTCGGCGCATGAACCGTGTGGCCCACCCGTTGCTCGCGCGGAAATCTCGCGCCGGGATGCCTTCCTTCCGGGCAATTATGCGCGCCTGATTTCTCAGAGAAGAGGAGGGTGTGTGGGGCGTTTTCCTGGCCGATGTGTTTTCTCGGCCCCTTTGTTAAGCTGGTCCCAGCGTAGCAGGAGAGTCTTCGTAGAATTCACCCGGTTGCAATGGGTTTCATCAGCATGCATGATGCATAAGAGATGGCGCTAGGCTAATGGGTGCTATTTTCATCATTGGCTCAAAGCAGCAGACGACATCTGCTGCTGCGATTTTTGGGGTGCGATAATTACACGAGGAAAAAAAAATCGAATTTTTGTTGGCCGATGTTGGGGGTGCGAGGATCTAATTATCGCTGGATGGTGGAATTTTTCTGTAGGCGATTTCGAAATATACCCATGTAGGAGTTCAAAGGGCGAAAATCAGAAGCTTGCTTTCATCGTGGCAGCTGCAAGTTTTGTTTCCCAAAGTGATGGTTCAGCATTACACATTTTCTTGAGCACCGAAACGAGAGTTGCATTGCTGCACTCTATAAGGCCATTACTTGGTGCACGGTGGGGAAGAGAGAGAGAATAAACATTTATTAATAACAAATGAACACTGAGCCTTCTTTGGGTGGGGCCCTCAGTCCAGGGCTCCATTGCCTTGCGCGACCCTGCGAGCCCGCTGGACCAGCTGCTGCTGTTCCTGCCGGCGTAAGCTGAGCAGTGCAGACTCCCAAGAGGAAGGGGTGGGATTGGGAATGGGAGGAACGCCCTGTGGGGCAGAGCATTCCCACGTGGAGTGGTACACCGTCGGTACGGATCCACAGAAGGGGCAGTAGGAGGGGTAGAGAGTCGGATGAAAGCGATTTAGCATATAAAGCCAAGGAAATGAATTGGTCTGTAGTTGCCGCCAAGCGACAGCATCTGCTCTGTTAAGTGAAGGATGAGGGGCAGGATATGTATAACGGCTCTGTCGGTAGTACTCCAGCGTAGCGTTGTAGTTTAGTGGTTCTGTCTATGCGTCGTCTGTATTGGACAGCTCTTCCAATGGAGCCCGTCCGGTCAGCTCTCAATCAACCGCATGAAGGCGTCCATTACCATGGAGGGAGGCGAGTCCAGACGATACGCACAGGATGTAATGCAGACGGTGAGACAGAAGAGAGGATATTGTGTGTATGTGCAGCCACAAGTCCTTGAGCGAAAGCACGGCAAGCAGCTTGTGAATCTGTTACAATAGTGACAGGAGAGTCATGTGACAGTGTCGTAGCGTGAACAATGGCCAGAGTGAGAGCTCCCTCCTCTGCCAGATCACTGTCTGTAGTGCGAAGTGTGGCAGACGCCACAAGGGCGTCTGTGTCATCTGTCACGGCTAAACACATGGCTGACTTCTCTGGGTAGCGTGCTGCATCAGTGTAAAGTACTTGTAAGTCTGAGGTACCATCACCAAAGACGCGTGTCATAGCCTGAACTCGGGCACGTCGACGACCGGCGTGGCGGGAGGGATTCATATTGCGTGGAATCGGAGGCACTTTGATGAGTTCATGGACAGTAGAAGCAAGTTTATGTCGCGGTACTTGTGCGTGTTTTTGAGGAATCAGGTAGCCAAGACGAGACAGGATGGCGCAGCCGTGACGGGTCTGCCTGAGCCGTTGGAGCTGAATGTTGTGCAGGGCCTCGATGAGCAGTTATGGTGTTGTGGACTCCTAATTGAAGGAGGCGTTGTGTAGATGCGTGTGGAGGCAAGCCAATAGCCGCCTTCACAGCTGTCTGTAGAAGGATGTCCATCTTTTTTATTTGAGCTAGCGTGAGATTGTGAAAGGGAAGATGACAGGTGAGCCGACTAACTAAGAGTGCTTGTACTAAGCGGAGGACATCCTTCTCACAGAGGCCTCTCCTGCGATTGGTGATGCGTTGGATCATGTGTGCAATTTGAGTTATCTGCTGAGCCAGAAGGTGTGTAGTGTGCGAGGCCTTGCCGTCGGACAGAAGGTAGAGGCATAAAATGCGAATTCGTGGTACCAGAGGGATAGGATGGCCATCAAGAAACAGCGAAATGTCAGGAGAATCAGCGGTTTTGCGCCGCCGCTTGTATACCAATAACAACTCCGACTTATCCACTGAGCACGTAAGGCTGCCGGCAGCAGCATAGTCTTGTACCACAGACACAGCTTCCTGTAGGGCGTCCTGAATGGTTCCGTCTGATCCTTTGGTTGCCCAAATTGTAATGTCATCTGCATAGATGGCATGCTGGATGTTGGGAACCTGTTGTAATAGCGAAGGGAGTTTAGCCATAGCCACGTTGAACAAAGTGGGCGAGAGAACCGAGCCCTGTGGTGTTCCTCTGCCTGCGAGACGAATGACGTCCGAACGGAGGTCTCCAATCCCAATAGTGACCGTGCGGTCAGAAAGAAAGGACCTGACGTAATTGTAGATACGTGAGCCACATTGAGATGAAGCGAGATTGTCAAGAATAAGGTCGTGGGAGACGTTGTCAAAAGCACCCTTCAGATCCAGGGCCAGAATAGCTCGGACCTGGTTTGAAGTGGGGCTATCTAACACGTCCTCCTTAAGCTGTAATAATACGTCCTGTGTAGAGATACCAGGACGGTAGCCGAATAGTGTATCAGGAAAAAAGTGATTGTCTTCGAGAAATGGTTGTAGTCGAGAGAGGACAACGCGTTCAAAGAGTTTAGCTACACATGAAGTTAAGGATATAGGGCAAAGATTCTGGAGGGATAGCGACTTGCCAGGCTTTGGAATAAGTATGATTTCTGCGTGTCGCCACTCCTGTGGTAGCGTGCCGTTTTTCCAATGTTCGTTAAAAAAGCGGTTAAATATTCGATGGACTGGTCATCTAAATTACGCAGAAGTGTGTACGTAATCCCGTCTGTACTGGGTGCTGTGTTGCGCTTAATGCTTTGCAAAGCAGCCCTAACCTCTGCTTCTGTAATGTCCTCATCTAGAGGCGTATCGTGTACGTGTGGATAATCACGGTAGGCGGGACGGGGGCCCGTGGATACATAGTGTTGCTTTAAGGTGTGCAGCAGAGTGTTATCGTCGAGCCCTGATTTGTGGGGAATGGTGCGGATTGCGTTACCAGTGTGTGATTTTGTCTGCGTGGGAGTTAAAAGAGCACGGAGTATACGCCACGTTCGAGGTGTACTTAGTGAGCCGTTGAGTCGATCACAGAAGTTATGCCAATTGTTGCTGGTAAGGATGTTCGCATAGTCATGTGCCTCAGTAGCTAGTTTGGCGATTCGGAGACGAAGTTTTCGGTTATGTTTCTGTCGCCGCCATTCCCGTGTCAAGCCTCTGTGGGCATCCCAGAGATGTAGCAGATGGCGGTCCACATCCGGCGTTTCTGTCGTCGCAGCGATGAGTTTGGTAGCTCTTTGAAAATCGGAGTGAAGTTGTAATATCCAAGCCTCTAGGGAAGGAGAGTCCTGATGGGTAGTTGTACGATTACGCCTAAATGCATCCCAATTCGTTAGTTTTATGATGCGCTCTGGGGCACGCGTGGCTGCTACTTGGAGCTCTGTAGTTAGTATATGGTGATCACTGCCTAGATTCACCATGAGGTTGCACCAGGAATGGTGACTAACGCCCTTGACTATCGTGAGGTCGGGGCATGTGTCCCTGCTCACACTATTACCTAGGTGAGTGGGTTGGTCAGGTTCTGTCAGCAGGGTCATGCGATGAATCGCGAGAACCTGTGCGAGTTGTCGGCCTTTAGGCGTTTTTGTTGCGTAGCCCCAAGCCGGATGGGGGCCATTGAAATCTCCTACAATAACTATGTGTTTACCCAACTTGCATAGTTGTGCAAATAGATGACCGAAGTCATCGTTCCTGGTGTTAGGTGCACTGTAAACGTTAAGCACGTACAGGCTGCTACTGGAACGAGAGCACGGGACTAATTCGAGAAGTACGTGTGAGATGGAGGTGCTTTGAAGGGTGTGTTCTATGACAGTGACATGCTTAGAAACTAATGTAGTTGTGCGATGTGGTGTAACCCAGAAGCGTAGGGGTACATTGTACTTCTTGTAACGCTATGACATCGGAAGTAATCTGCTGTGTCGCAATGAATTGCATTAGAGCTCCGCGTTTCCTACGATACCCCCTGCAATTCCACTGCCACACACGTAGGAGTTGAGGGGTGTCAAGCGTCAACCTACGGTTTCTCGCCATGATCATGCAATAGCGGGGCCTCGGTAGTACACGGAGGCATTTCGGACTGTGCTAAATCTTGGTGGAGGGTGGTGGGAAGTGGGACTGCAGCAGCTGCGGCTGTTGGGACGGTTTTTCGGGACGGTGATAGGAAACGGGAGGGGCGTATGTAAGGATGCGGTCGCTGTGTTTCACGTGTCGGAGACGTGGTGCGTTTTGATGCAGATGGCGAAATATTAAGTTGGCCAAGTGCAGCTGATATCTGCTGTTTAACATCCGTTACAATCTGCTGGACAGCAGGTTGCAGGGCCTGCTGGATCAATTGTTGGAGTGGAGCTGTTAGTTCAGCCATAATGCTATCCTTCATTTTCTGCATTTCTACCTGCATCATAGCTGCGAATTCGTTCCTTAAAGAAGTAGCCATTTCGTTCAACGCCTCTCGTGTGCAATAGTCGGAGCGTGCCGTAGTTGACGACATGTCAGGGTGAAGCTGAGTGTCTACTGACATGGGTTGGGATAGTCTAGGTGGCGTTGGTTGTGGTGTTCTTTCCTGCGTCTATGTTTGTGTGAGGGAGTGGGACTGGTGTGGAGAGGGAGGGAAAGGAGGGAACTGCCCTGCCCAGCTTACCGTTTGTGCTTTCTTGTGGGAACCACTTTGCTGGCCATGATGATGCGTTGTCCCGTCCGTGAGCCAGCCTTGAGTTCCCGGCTGGCCAGCGAAACAGCTCCGCGATGACGGGTTTCCTCGCTTGGGCCCCGACTTATCCCTGGAATGGCTCCTTCGCCTGGCTGCACTCCCGGACGCACTGCTCTGCCGTCCGGGGCTGGGAGATGGTGACTGGGCCTTCTTGGTGGGAGTAGCTGACCGGGGTGGTTTGCGTCGGTTGACTGGTGGCAAAAACCGCTTGCTTTGGCCATGGTTTGGCAGCCGTCGGGTGGTCGCCACCACAAAGCATGCAAGAAGGGCGGCACTCGTGATGGTTGGGTGATAGTGAATACCCGCACACTCGACATTTCGGTGTGTCAGGAGGCTGTGGGCACACATCCTCACGGTGTCCAGTTTTGTTGCACTTTCTACAATGGGGAATAGTCCATTTGTAGAGGTAGCAGTGAAGAGCCTGTCCGTACGCGTTCACGAAGAAAGGGACTCGCTTGCCACAAAATGTGAGCACCATTGCTCCGGAGTTGCCGAGGCGTCTGCACGTAAGGACCTCGTAGCCCGGTACTTCAACTTCTGTCAGGAAGTCGTCTGGTGTGATTTCATGGCCTATTCCGTTGACCACCCCTTTGCACGAATTATCAGGCGCGATTCCATAAGAGGTGATGTCGTAGGTTGCTGCGTGCACTGTAATTTTGGTGATTTGTCCAAGTGCCATGGCGATGTGTTCAGATGAGGTGCTTATTGTTAGCACATTTTGATTTTCGTCAACTTGAAGCTTGATATCAGGCTTCTCACTGCGTATATTTGCTGCATGAACTACGGCGAGAAGTAATGTCTTGGGGCTAACCTTGCTCAGATTTAATCCACCATGGGGACGGATTGCTAGCTTGTAGTCCTCGGCAGGGAGCGGTGGGAGTGTTGGTAGACGCGTCTTAGGCCGGCTCTGGCGTAGAGCGGGCTCAGACGGCGTGCTGGGCAGCTGTTGAGTCGGTACGGTATGGGGATGCAGCTGTCGGCGCTTGTTCGCTCTCTTGGTAACAGTGATCCATGGATTTGCGTTGTGCTCATTGCTCACCTGCGTATCGGCGTCTTGACTGGTCTGCGTATCCATCATGTGGTCCGTGGAGCAAGAGGGCAGTGAGTGCTTCTCGTCGGCTGCGACGCTCCCAGAGACGCTCACCATCCGCTGTAGAGCGGGGCGGCATTCTGTCCAAGCCACGTCTCCGGCTTGTTAGGGTTAGCGAGGTGGACCTCTTCAAGAACTTTCGAAAGCGTTAAAACGTTTAAAAGCACACTCACAGGTTGAAGTCCGGTATAGGCTTGACAGTGATGATGCTAGGAACAAGTTCCTATTGTTGCAACAGGTCGCCAGGAAGAAATTCTTCTTGAAAGTGAACCTGAGCCAGAGCCGATGTGATTCGCGTCTGTCGCATGCTCTCGCTACTCGGCGACCGGGGGAACAGAGAGGTGCTGCTGAATTCCATGAGGCCTTAGAAATAATTCATGGGAGTCAAAGGCACGACCATGATCTGACGGACAGTAATCAAGGACGCTATAGTGATAAAATACAGAATATAAGTGTTGAATTACTTGGTTTGTGTTGGTCGTAGATACCGTAGCAGGGATTATGAAGGGGGTGGCAAAGTCAATTACATTCAGGATGTGTTTGCAATTTTTTGTTTCCGTCATTTCTCGTGACAGTCGACGAGATCGATTCACGAAGATTCGCATGTAGGTCTCCCTCTGGCGAAGTGATTGCCGTATTTATGCATGTTTAATTTGCGATTTCTGTAGTCTGTAGATTTCTGTAGATGTAGAACCACATCACCATGCCGAGAGGCATGGTGATGTGGTTCATTGCAACAGCAGTAAACGGAACTTCACTTATTGGCATAAAGCCCATTTTTCCCACGTTTTATGTCATAGGGTGGTTGTTGGCTTGGCAGATTTGACATGCTTCCACATATTGAACCACCGTAGTGGTCATGGGTGGCCACCAATACTCGTGTACTTGTGGGGAAATGGGTGGCGGGCGCTGAATTCATTTGGCTGCCGTAAGCGAGAGCGTCGCAAAACAGGCGGCTTTTCTCGATTGCTGTGCTGCCCCGCTTGTCGGTGTTGATGATTGTGGTCCTGTCATGCTCCAGTGCTTTGCGGCGCGTCACAGAGCCGCCTGAAAAGATGACGACAATGGCTGCCTTGCGCTGAACCTGCCAGGACGAGCAGAGTGGTTTGTTGACTGCTCTTTGGGGGTACATTGTTGTCATAAGCTATTTCAAGAATCGATTGACATAGCTTAGAGGGCACAACAGTGGTATTCAACCCGGATGGATGGCAGTGATACAGGATGTTATCCAGAATGAGGAAGTCGGAACCTCCTTTGCTGTCAGCTAGCAACTGTTGTTTTATGGAGGAGCACTCTTCATCGTCCTCTTGAAGTTGATGCAGTGTTGCCATGGGCTCAAATGTGGCACGCGAAAGGTGGGACAGCATATCGGCTATGGCATTCTGCTTCCCTGGCTTGTGTTGAACTGTAAAGTCGAATTTGATCAGGTCCATCAGCATGCCAGGAAACCGGTGAGAGGGTTTAACATTTGTGGTTAGGCAAACCACACTTAAAATATTCATCAGGAGGCAAAACTTCCTGTTTATTAGGTATAGGTGAAACTTTAAACAGATGGCCCAGTGAGCTGCTGAACATTCCCAAACATTGCTGTGCAGCTTCTTTTCAGGAGCCGAGAGTGCTCTGCTGGCATATTCAATGACTTCATTAGCTCCTTAGCGCTGAGATAGCACAGCACCCAGTGCAACAGCAGTGGTCACTGTTGTCACTGTAGTTGGGGTAGAAGGGTCAAAATGACCAAGTATAGAGATTGAAGTTAAAGGCTTTCGAAGGGCTGCAAAGGCAGAGTCACTTGACAGTCCCACTTCTGACAATCGCCTGAAGTGGTGCTACAACCTTGGCAAAGTTGGGTATAAATCGTCTGTAAAAATTTGCTCTCTGTAGCCAGAATAGTACTGAATTAGCATTTGTTGGAACAGGCACATGAAATGTTAGCGGCCGACGGTGTTTGGTCCGGCAATGGAGTTGGCTCATGGTTTGTTTAGATGTCGTTGTGTAGACACTGAACAAGATTGCCTTTCGTGCTGGTCGTTTGCAGTTTGCCCCTCTCCAGTTCTTTTCGGAGAAGCTCAACACTGAGGGGTAACATTGTGGCTTTGTCGAATTCATGCCATTTAATTGCGGGCATTCTGAAATCTGGTTGTGGCGACGGCTGACTAGAGACAACCACCGGAGTAAGCTACATGTCAGAAAAGTTCGAACAGCGTTCTAGGCTTGGCTCTTATAAATGCGGCGAATGGTGCACAATCTTTACAGACTTTTCATGATGCTGTCAGATGGCTTGAGAAGGGCTTCGCTTACTCGCTAATGTGGAGACTCTGACTAGTCGGTCATCTTCGAGCGAAGGCGGGCTTGACGACACGCCAAGATGCAGATGGGCCGTAGCAGAGGCTCTTCGTCCACTGCACCAGATGTGAGGCTTGGGGCGAAAGACTGAAAATACATACGAACACTGTACACACATGTTTAATGAAGAACAGGCTGGTAACACACTGCGGCGCAAAGTGGCGACGCATGCAGTCCTTCACAGACTCTGCTAGCGTTCGATACTGCGCGTTGTATAACGAGTCGAGGAGAAATGGCTGTGGGTGTTGCCATCTCTCCAGAGGCACGGGATAGCTGCCATCTCACATTATGATAATCATAAGCACGCAAATTGCCAGCAAATAAGCAGAAGTTTTCTGGTGTGGACAGGAAAAAAGTGCGGATTAAGTGAATGACGAAGTTTGAATTGGAGACCTTTTAGATACATTGAAAGCTTAGCAGGCCAACCAAAATTTTTATTTTTATTTGAATTAACTGAAAGTATGAATTATCAAAGCTTGAATTGTCGCGAGTCTACTGTATATCATCTGAGATACGATCTTCGTTGCCAAAACTGTTGTATATCAAGAACGGCAGATTAGAGGTTGGTAGAGAACTTTATTGAGCTGCTGGTAGCAGTTCCAGAGCTTGAAGCCGCTTGAGGTTCTTAAACGGAAAATGAAAGAAATAAGGACGGGGTCATTACTGTTGCTCTCTTTGGAGGACTCCTCCAGACCACTACGGGGGAGATGAGGGAATGGCAGCGAAATGGATAGAAAAAAAAAGGGTAAAAGAAAAATGAAAATAATAAAAGAAGCATTCGCTCCGCCTCTCGCAGCGCGTGCCTGAACCACTGCGAGGACCCCGAAACCGTCCGGAAAAGTTGCTGAGAAGGCCAGGGAAAATATTCGCCAAAGAAGAAGCTTAATGAGCCGAAATGGCGCATTGAAGAGGATGTGCGGGAAGCACTCGTCTGGGCGCTTAGCTAAGGCATGAAGAAAAAAGAAAAAGTTCAGAGCATTCACAGAAGCGAGTTCTGAAGGTCTTGGTGTGTGTGCAACACTGGCCGACTATATCCACGGCGCGGTGGACTCATGTGAGGCAAGAGCTGCAGCACAAAATTCGTGAGCCGGAGAATTCGTCGGCAGGAAGACCAGCACCGCACGTAAAGCTGCAGCAAGCGCGGCCAACATTGCATCCATTCATTCAGTGGTGGCAGTGGGCGTCGTACGAGAGGGTGGTGTGGTTGCCGAACTCGTTGAAGCCGGAGTACCCGTATGGAGGTGGGTGGCGGGCGCTGAGTTCATTTGGCTGCCACTGGCGAGAGCGTCGCGGAACGGGCGGCCCTTCTCGATTGCTGTGCTGCCCCGCTTGTCGGTGTTAATGATTGTGGTTCTGGCATGCTCCAGTGCTTGGCGGCGCGTCACAGAGCTGTCTGAAGAGACGACGACAATGGCTGTCTTGCGCTAAACCTGCCAGGATGAGCAGAGCGGTTTGTTGACTGCATGGTTTCCCTTGCAGTTGAAGCAGGTTGGTGCACAGGCTTTTGGAACGGCTACCGCCACAATGAAGGCAGCGCTCGTCACGCGAGCACATAGCGGTGGCGTGACCGCATCGACCACAACAGGCGCACGAGAGGGGCCATGGCGAACGAGGTCTTACAGGCCTCTAAGGCTTGAATAGTGACACCTCCCCTGGAACGATGGCGCCCTGGAAGGTCGAGGTAAGAGACTGGCCTTGGCGGGCGCAGAACATGATGGTCACAGCCGACACTAAGGTTGGCCGTGATGTCGTTATCGTTGATGTCCGCATCAACTTCATGGACAGTGTCGTGTTTCGTCGGTGTTGGAAACCTTTGCTGAAAGAAGACTACGGGAGCAGTACTGAACGTGGTTTATTCCGTGCCAGCACGCAGTGGACAATGGCTGCGCGGCCACGTGTCGGGGTTTATATATATAGTCAACGGCCGCGATAGTCGAGCCGCTACTATCGCTCTATGGGCGATGATAACATAATACTCCTCCCCTTTTAGTTAGAGCGTGGATTTGTATCCTTATACAATATTTAAAAACGGGCTTCGTATCGATCAGGTGGACGGCGTTGTCTTGACGGGTTGCGCCGTTCCGGTGCGGGTGTCTCCAATTGAGGAGCGGGCACTGGAGAGCCAGCCTCTCTGGGCTCAGGCTCTTCTGACGTTGACTGGTCACCAGCCTGGCTTTAAGGGAGGGCCAGGAAGCCCTCCATGAAGTCTGGCTTCGATGCCCTTGGTGTCGTCACAGTGCCCCTGCCTGCCAACAGTTGGTCGAGATGTCGGCGCCAGATGACCTTGCCTCTGGGATAGTGACTATGACTTTATAAGAGACTGGGCCAGTCAGAATTCTTTAGCATGGTTCCATGAACCCACTTGGGGGAGCCTCTGTAATTTCGAACTAGAACACTGTCATTAATACAAAAACAGTTTCTGTCGCTCTTCCGCTGCTGCATTTGGGTGAATTGACTGTGCATCACCTTCCCCTCCACTGTAGGCTTCATGGCATTCAGTTCGGTGCCCAATCTCCTACCCATCAACAGGTTAGGTGGAGCTTCTCCAGTCGTAGGATGAGGCGTGTTTCGCTATGCCAATAAAAAGTTGTGAAGTGTTTCTTCGACAGACTCACCGGGGGGCGACTTGCGCAGAGCAGACTTCAACATTTCCACGAACCGCTCCGCCAGGCCATTTGTACTTGGATGATAAGGGGCGCTCACGACATCTCTGACCCCGACATCCCACATAAATGCCTTAAACTCTTCGCGCACCAGTTGTAGTGTATTATAGTCAGACTGTCGGACTTCGCGCACCAGTTGTAGTCAGACTGTCTCTAGAGGTGCTCTATTTATTTTGCCAGTGGGAGTGAGCCAATGCTTTACGCTGGCCATCCATTTCTCGTACATATTGCACATGTAGTCTTTGAAAGGTTTAATTACGGAGACATCGCTGGGTTGCAGAAGAGATGTTAGTCCATCCAAGGGAAAAGCCAGGTTGTCCCGCGATTTCTCCTTCATGCTTTCGACGAGATGGCCTTTGAAACTGTTGAGCACCAAAAACGGCGGACCAAGGGCGGCTGGTCACTTACGCCTTTTTCATGGGTGCGAGTGTGAATATGGCCTTTAACGTTTAAGTTCATTTGTGTGTTCCGCTGGATAAACAGCCGTACTTTGCAACCGTCAGCTGCCATGACAAGCGTAATCGTGTAGTGTTGCATTTTATATAGCCAGTTGTCTTTATTGGAATAAACGAGATGTCATTCTTGAAGTATTTCTTGATCACTGTTGTGTTAGGTGACATATCAAAGGTCAACGGGGTTTTGTCTGCATTCTTAATCTGTCACATGATGAAGTTTTCATTTTTGCATAGCCCAGTCACAAAATGTTGAAACAGGACAACTTTGACCTCATAATCGTGCTGGTCATTTCGCTGTCTGGGAGACAGCTGATGTCTCATGCACTGTGTCACCGACCCTCTGCTTGCTTTGAACATGGCGGCAGGGACGCTTTTTTTCTGCGCTTTCTTGCCTCGAACGGCAGCATCTCATAAAACACGGTGATACTTCAGGACTCAAGCTTTGGCACATATTTGAAAAAGTCTTTTTAAGTGACACGGAACATCTCTTGGTTTGGTTCTCGAAACACTCTCCTTCCGGGTCTTGTACTCACGAGCGAAATCATCGGTTTTCTCCAGTACCAAACATGGCTTTCATTCATGCTGAAGTGCTTGGCAGTAGCACGTGTTTGTCCCTCTGCTCATCTGGACACCATGATTTGTCACCACCAATCAATCTATTCTCGTTCGTACAGTCCTTGCGATCATGAAAGTATTAAGGAGGTGGAGATTACGCGCAAAGTTATCGAGGTCTTGGTACAGTTCAAATTCATTGAATCTACCAGATGATGGACAAAAGGTTAAGCGTCTTGACAAAAGTTGTAGCTGAGCGGATGTGAGGGTTGTGTTGGACAGATTGAGGACATTTTTCTCATAAGTTTTTGGCTGCTCTTGGCTATCACGTGGCACGGGAGTGTCAGCGTCATATTCGAGAGTAAGGCTGTTTTGATTAGGATTACACTGTAAGTTTCGAGTTCCCACTTTTCTCCTCAAAGTTAGGTTATGGTACGGGTGGTCCCTGGCGTTCTTGTACGGCCTCATTCCTATTTTTCTGTTGCAGAGCAGTGGAGCTTCTGCAGTCCCGATTGAATTTTCCATCTTTTACTACTGAAATTTCGCCTCTCTTTTTCAGTCCATATCATTCACATTCACTTTCACTTTTATTCATTAAAGACCCCACCAGGGGGTATTACATAAGGGGTGGGTTACAATATATACAACAGGTTGAACACTTTATTATATGGTATAATATGATGTGATCGCTTCAATGAAGGCAGTAGGGCTTGAGTTAGCGATTTCTTGTGGAAGGTCGTTCCAGTCCTTGGCTGCTCGAGGAAAAAAGAAGATGCAAAGGTGACTGTGCGAGCTTGAGGACGGGCAACGTTTAAAGGGTGACCAATGCGATAGGATATGCGTGATGGTGGCAAAATATACGGTGCTTGATTTAGCGAGCTGTGGTAGAATTTATGAAATAATGATAAACTAGCAATGTGGCGTCGATTAGAAAGTGTTTGTAAACCGGATTCCGATTTCAAGGGTGTTACGCTGATATCGTATGAAAAGGCGGAATGAATGAAACGAATGGCACGATTCTGGAAATCCTCAAGGGCGTTTGTGAGGAATATCTGGCGAGGATCCCAAATGGCTGATGCGTATTCTAGTTTGGGCCGTATTAGTGTTTTGTAAGCTAGTAACTTGACATGCTGTGGAGCGCTTTGTAAATGACGTCGTAAAAACCCAAATGTTTTGTTAGATGATGCAATAACGTTGTTCACATGCGCACACCAGTCGAGATTATTCGATATCGTCACACCCAACTATTTATATTGGCACACGGTCTCTAGTTGCTGGTTTGCTATTTCATATTTGAATTTTAACGGGTTAGGACTGCAAGGAAACGACATTGTTTTGCATTTACCAGTATTTAAAATCATTAACCAGCGTTGACACCAGTCCTTAGTGTTGTGCAAGTCCTGTTGAAGAGCAGACTGGTCAGTAATGTTGATAACTGAAAGATAAATCACGCAATCATCGGCAAACATGCGAATTTTGCTAGTAACATGCAGTGGTAGGTCATTAATATATATTAGAAAGAGTAGGGGGCCTAATACCGAACCCTGAGGGACGCCAGTTTCTACTGAAAGAGGCTCAGAGTTCTTTTTATTGACGCGCACTGACTGCAGGCGGTTAGTGAGGAACTGCTCAATCCATGTTAGAACTGCGGGGTTTATATTTAGTCGGGCGAGTTTTAGTAGTAAGTGTTCATGAGCAACTTTGTCCAATGCTTTCGCGAAATCAAGAAAAATTGCATCAGTTTGAGTGTTAGCGTCTAGATTGAGGTGCAGGTCATGGAGAAATGCAGCTAATTGTGTTTCGCAGGATAGTCTCTTGCGGAACCCATGCTGAGAATGGTGAAAAAAATTTTGAGAATCGAGGAAACTAATTATATGAGTGTATGTGACATGCTCCATGATCTTAAAAGGCACTGATGTGATGGAAATGGGGCGGTAGTTTAAGGGTGAACTCTTGCTGCCTGATTTGTAGACTGGAACGACCTTGGCCATTTTCCACTCTTTCGGTAGGTTTCCAGATGACAGTGACTGGTTAGATCTAACAGCGTTAGATAAGCCGCGTAAATGAATTTGGTGTTCTTCAGAAACTTCGATGTGATTTCATCGAAACCTGCGGATGATGGCAGTTTAATGTTGGCAATTATGTTTAAAATGCCGCTATCGAGAAGGTGATAGGGGGCATTGTAGCCTCAAAAGGTGTAAGAAACGTAGGTAATGATTCATCAAGTTTTTTGGTGAAAACAGAGGAAAACGCGGTGTTAAATGTTAGCGGTGTCTTTATCTGATAGCATTTCACTCTGTTCGTTGGGTAAAGATATAGTGCGGGTTGACTGTGGGTTGATGGTTTGCCAAAATTTCTTAGCGTTTTCAGTAATCATCTTAGCCAGGTCATAGTGAAAGAAGGTGTACTTGCTTTGCCGGATAGCGGTAAGATATGTACGTTCAGCTTCGTAGTACTTTTTCCATGAATCGTGCTGTTGGTTTTGTTTAGCCTGGCGAAAAAGGCGCTTTTTCTTGTTTTCAAGTTTTTTAAGGTTTTTTGTGAACCATAGGTTACGTCGGTTAGCATTGATTGATAATGTTGGAATGCATTTATCTGTTAAATATGCTATTTTTTCTTTGAAAAGAGACCAGTTTTCATGAATGTCGCGCTCTTGAAACGTTGCTTTGTATTCCTCGTAAAATTGTTCAAGTTCGTTATTGATTGCTGAGTAATTTTTTTTATTATAGAGACGGATGATTTTCTTATGTGACTGACGCAGGGGCTGGGTTAGAGAAAAAGTGGCATGAATCACTTTGTGGTCACTTATTTTTTTAAGGTAGGTGATGGAAGATAGTGTTTCAGGGCTTGAAGACAATACTAGATCAAGGATGTTAGCACTATCCAGCGTGACACGTGTTGGCTCGGTTATCATTTGAGTGAGGTTGAAGTTTAAGCAGACGTTTACGAATTCTTTAGATTCCAGATTTCCAGTACTTAGTGGAGGGTTTGACCAAACAATGTTGGGGTAATTAAAATCTCTGAAAAGTGGAAGGAGTGCGTTCGGGTATTTTTTGACTAGCTGGCTTAAGATGTTTAATTACGTAGAAAAATATGAAGAATTGTTTGGGGGGCGACAGCACACACCAACGAGAGCAAGTTGTGGCTTGGAACGACATAGGATCCATAGAATTTCCAGGTCGGAACGTATATCAATGGTGCAAAATGAAAGTTCTTTCTTAACGGCAATGAGGACACCACCACCTCTGCTTCCCTGCCGATCTTAGCGGATTAGTTCGAAATTTGGCAGGTCTTCCAGTATTTCCAAATCAAGAACATCGGCATTAAGCCACGTTTCTGTTAATATGAGCAGGTTACTCCCATACGATGAAACAAGGTTTGATATCGCGTCTCGTTTTGAAAGAATGCTTCGTATGTTATTGTAGATAACCGTAAAAGATGTATGCGCACGAGCAGCACGCGTAGCGTGGCAGGGCGTTTTACTACGGCGTGATAGCTATGTTAGTTTCTCGACACTTTGAGATGCCTCGTTAAAGACATATCGCTTCGAGTTGACGTGCAGAGTTTTATAACGGAGCAAGTAAGGAACGGATTTGTTTTTTGCGAAAGCAGTGAGATGCTTTGGCACGTTTTGCACTTGCCGGGAGAAGTCTTCGCTAATGCCGAAAGGAGTGCCCTTTAACTAATGGCCGTTGGATAGTATTGCTTCCTTGGTTTTATAAAGATTGAATTTTACAATTATTGGTCGGTTTCGACCTCGAGTGTGTCTACCCAGTCGATGTGCTCGCTGAATTATTTGAGGGTCTAATGTGAAGTTGAGGTGTTCAGCGTAGTGGCGAATAATTATTTCTTTGAAGTGCACAAATGATTCTTTAGGGTCAGTATCAGGAATGCCGTGGAACAACAAGTTGTTACGCCTTGAATGGTTTTCAGCTTCGTCAAGGCGGTTTTCCAGTCTTACAATTCGACTAGCCGAGACACCTTTGTCCGATTGCATCGATTCCAGCTGCTCCCGCATGGGTTCAATACGATGGCAGCTCGTCTCCACACTAGCCAAGCGTGGGCTTAGGTCAGAAATGGCAGCGCTGTTTACAAGGAGTTGGGTTTTGATGTCCTGTATTTCTGTTAATAACTTTGACTGTCCAGAAGACAGCTTTTTCAGCTCAATGAGAATGCTTGCTGTGTCTGGTCCTGGGTTAGTTTCTATATCTCCCGCAAGCAATAATATATTGCGGAGAACAGCAATACAATCGCAACAAATACACATCAAACACTGCGGGCTCGGCAGCTGTACCAACAAGTAGTTACTGTTTTTTTTTTTGGAGTATAATTGATACGATGGACCAACCTGCATGGCGAAGTGGAGCGGATTAGTGGGTGCTAATGTGGCACAGCCACAGCCACAGGGCGGCGCAGATCCATGTGGCTGCTTTATAGGCGACACTGTGAAGATTGTCGTTGGCGATGGGGCCAGCGAAGCTAGATTGATGACCAGGGGGTGTGGGTGCGATAGTGGAAAAACTGTTGATATGTTGCTTCCTGGCAGCTCCCACATGTTGCTTCCTGGCAGCTCCCACAGATACGTGGCACGAGCACCACCTGCGCAGAGATTTGGTGGATGAGACGGTATCGCGCACGCTGAAACAGCATCCAGGTCAGGAACAAACACTAGCAGGAGGGCAGCTCGGATGGAAGCCTTGCATGGCGAAGCGGAGCGGATTAGTGGGTGCTAATGTGGCACAGCCACCAAGCCCAGTTCTCTTGCCTCATGGTCTCCGAGATTAGATACTAATTTCTGCGTGGCCTCCGCGACACTGTATTCGGCAGCCTTGCGCTCACTATGGTCCGCAATAACCCGAGTGAGTTGCAAGGACGTTTCTAGTAATATTTTTTCCCACTTCCCCCTTTCTGCTTGACTTAAAGTAGACATTGAGGGGTTGCAGGCTAGGCGGAGGCCCTTAGGTGCAATTTGGTGAGATAGATATTTAATTAGTTGTTCCGCGTGTTTTTGGTATTGTACGCATTTTTCAATGATTTTCCTAATCGATATAAATGAATGGGACCATGCGTGTTTAAGACTGCCCGTACCTTTTGTTTCCCCGTGTCATTTGGAAGCCGTCGCCTTGGTCTTCGCCACATTCGTCCGCCTGGTGTTGTAAGGCCTCGCTGGTGGGAGTGGCCACGTCACTGCTGGGACCCTGGATGGCTCTTTGTGTCCCTCGGCTCCCTGTTGTTGAGTGGGTTTGGCACTGGAGTTTGCCGTGCAAGCAGTTGCCGCCGATCTCTGACTCACTGGTGGGACTCTCTGGCTCGCTGGCCTCGCTGGTGGTAGGGGCGACATAGTCCTGCTGGGGCTCTGGATGGCTCTGTGTGTCGCTCGGCTCCTTGTTGTTGAAGGGGCTTGGCACTGAAGTTGGCCGTGCAAGCGATTGTCGCCGATCTCCATGCCGCCGATCTTCATGCCGCCGACGTCCATCGTAGCTGCACCCTCGTGTGCTGTGCCAGCAGCGCGACTCCCTCGAAGCTTGCATATAAGCCGTCGGCAGCCAGGAAGCGGCGCAGCGGGAGTGTTGAGAAACCATGTTCGTCGTAATAGACGCCTGCTCCCAACAACCCGTAGTGGCAGACGGCGGGCCTCTCAGCTGAATCGTTGCACCTCCATATTAAACCGATTCATTGATCGCCAGTTCGAGTCCCGCCGTCTGCGATTGGGTGCGCAAAGTAGTGGTAGACTAAGATGCAGTGTCTTGATGTTCAGGCGCATCTGCCTCATTCGTTTCAATGCCTCCGTCAACGGATCCAGTGATCTTGAAGAGCTAGTCTTCAGGATGTCCGTGGTGTCCACCCGGTAAGGTAGGTAATCAAGTAGCGCCGGAATATCCGAAAACATAGCACCACCATAACAGATGAAGCATGGCGTCGTTGAGTCGTTCGGGCTGAAGTGCGTGATGGAGTCCCCGATGACGGCACACTTCGTAGGGTAATTTGGATATCTCCGCGACAAATGCTCCGTTGATGATGTACTGGCAGCCATGGTTCAGGTCAGTGGGACTAATAATTCAATGGGCCAGTTAGTCTTCGTGAAGGTATGGGATATGGCACAACGGGAGCGTTGTCAACAAGGATAAATATATTTATTTCCCAACAGTTTCGGGAGGAGTCCTCTCTTCATCAGGGGATAAGTTATACGAACATGAACTTCCAAACTTCGTTGCTGCTGCGTCCCTCTCGCCTTGAAAGATGTTTGAGAGAGTGAGAGAGAACTAAAAAAAGAAGAAATAAAGAAAAAAAGAGAAGAAAAAAAGACTAAAAAAAAAAAGAAAAGAACCACTGTGAACACTGAGCACGAAACCAAATGTCGGTGTACGTCCACATCCGGTTCTTATCCCGTGCTGGTCAGTCGACGTGTGTCGGGCCAGCCAAGATTGTCGCCACGGTGGCGCGAGGGGTTCGCGACGGCGTGCGTAAGGAAAGGGTTTCCCCTTAATGGGTCGGTCGGCTCTTTACCTTTCATCTTCGTCCGTTTAACTTCCATGGTCATCAAGTGGTAGGCAAACGTAAAAACTTTGTATGTGCATGTGAAAAAAAAAAAGAAAAAAAACAAAACAAGAAAGGACAGTGTACACGTACGAGTCTGTCAGAAAAAACAAGCATGGTCTCCAGCTATCAATCTTTGTCACCAATTTCCTCCTGGCTTACTTCTCGGAGGCAGGAGAGTCTTCCGGGGTCTTCGTTGATGCCGGCTACTAATGTTCTAAATTTGAAGATAAAACATGCCTCACGCTGTTCGCGCTCGCGCCTGTTTGAGAAACCGTTGTAGCGAAACGTCGGGGTTGTTCAAAGTTAGGCGCATCGGACGACCAGGGAGACGAATAAGTGTGGGTGAAACTCCGCGGAGGCAATCGATGAGAAGTCAACACGATGATTTCGGGGAGCACTCAGTGGGGGTTTATTTAGCTAACACAACTTCAATTTACAAAATGCACTAGGTCACAAAGACAAAACATAGAAAATGGTGGCATACCCCTCGGCCTGCATGGCATGGTCTCCGGTGGTGAGATCCGCTGTTTACCCCGACTTTGCTCACCCCAAAAAGAGCCCAAGTCGCTGCTTAAATAGGGTTTTTTTTTAGCGTCCCCGGTGGCGCGGACCAACCGGGCAAGCCGAGGATAATCAACTCAACATGTGGTTGCCCGCAGCCTGTCTGCGACAACACTGTGGCAGTTTCTGAAACGGGCGCGTTCTCTGAAACGGCCTTGACGCGCTAGCGACGGCTCAAATTTAGGTGCCCTTTGTCCCCGGAGGACCGAAGCGGCGGCTCGTTCGTTTGAAGCGTGGGGGCTCAGTGGTTAGAAGAAGGAGAAAGGCACCCACTTTCTGCGGTCTGGTCCAAAGCACGGCGCGGTGCCTGCCTTGGCGCCAAGCGCACAGAGACCGACCAGACGCAGCCCTTTCTGTTCACTCCTTCCTCAAGGCGCGCTCCCCGAGACAAGTTAAACGACGCCGCTAACAAGGGCGTCTGGCAAAGAACAAGCTCCAGCTGTAGCCGAAAAAAAACAAGCTTTTCCGCGAAACATTGCTCTCGCGACACCGTACTGCAAAAGAGTCACGCTGATATTTTCAAAACTGTGGTTTGGCAGGCGCAGATGTCTAGATAAAGGTAGCTTCGGCAGTGAAGTGGCGTGGTACCGGTGATTACTGAACCGCAGCCAAAACGGCGTGTCTGTTTGGCCGATATATTCTTGTCCGCAGATGTTGCAATGTAGCATGTATATTACGTTACTGGAGTCACAATTAAGGCTTTCAGTTATGCCGAATTTGAAATCCGAGAAGTTCGCTTTGGATTCACGTATTGTGACCATCTGTGGGCATACCTTGCATCGAGCTTTTCCGCAGGGATGGCACCCTGATTGAATTTCGGTGGGGTTTGTTTTTGCTCTGACAAGAATGTCGTTCAGATTTTTATCCCTGTGGTACACCATGTGAGGTGGCTTCGCGAAAATAGAAGTTAGTCGTTTGCTTTGCCTGATTATGTTGAAATGGCGGGAAAGTATGTTGTTGATTCGTGGCGCTGATGAGGAGTAAGTTAGTACAAGGTTCGTTTGGGAAGTCGTTTTAGATACTCTGTTTGGTCCCTTAAGGGGAGACGCGGGTCGAAAAGTCGCGTTTTTTTTTCCAAATTTCACCTTTTCTGTTTTTTGTTGCTTTATCATCTTTATACATTATATTTTGACATCTGAAAATATCACAGCGAAATAAGCATCAGAAGTCAGTGAAAAACGCGTCTGAGTGAGCGGCAGTGACGCGCGGCATCACGAAATTTACACAAAACGGGCTGCTGTTCGCGTGCTCGCGGGGCCGCGAAGAGAGCTGTCCGCCATATTGCGGCCGCTGGCTCGTGTAGAGTTGTCCTTACTCTCCACGATCCCGGTTCTTGAAGTCTCGTACGTTCACGAAAAATCTAAAAAAAAAGCAACAAAAACAGTCTTTTCCCGCCGTTTCAAACCGCGCGCCACTAACGCAGGGCCGCCATTGGCTGACAGCACCCGTGTTTTCTTGCCGTAGTTCGCTTCACTGTTTTCCGGAGTTATTTTTCGCTGTTTTCGTGCGATGGCAAGCCCGAAAAAGGCCGTTGCCGACCATCGGAAATACAGAAGTAAGAACAAGTTCAGAGGGAAGCGGCGGAGGACGTACAAGAAAGCCACCGCCAACGAAAATGTCCGCGACGGGCCAGCGGCCGGTAGGCCTAACATCGACCACGGCAACGTCGACCATGGCAACTGCGACGACGAGATCAACGCTGCAGTGAATTTTGTGAGTGCATCGCAGAAAAAGATCGCGTTATTCGAAAACGACGTCAGGCCGAATGCCGATCGTGCCGAAAGCGTAGTGCTGTGCGAGTTGGGTGCATTGACGGCCGTCGTCGCAGGCGCGGCATGCCCCGTTTGTCACGAGAGTAAACTCGCAGTTCGGGCACCGAATAAAAAGCGGAAAGGCCTTTCGGCGTTTCTGGAGCTACACTGCGAGAATGCGGAGTGCTCGGAGAGCATCCTTTCGTCCGCGTACTCGTCGAAGCGGGTCGCGTCAGATGGCGGCCGCGGTGCAAGCAGAAGCTACGACAGCGGGAGTTCGCGTGACGCCTTTGCCGTGAACCTGAAAGTGGTGCTTGCAGCGCGTGCCGTCGGTATCGGGCATGAGCAACTTTCACGATTTTGTGCAGTAGTTGGATTGCCAAACCCTATGCACCATAAGACCTTCCATGCTATCGGCAAAAAGATTCACAGTGCGGCAGTGAAGGCTGTCTGTGAAAACATGCAAAGGGCACGCAGCGTCACCAAAGAGGTGGCTGGTAACAGTGACGTGCCAGTCATGTTTGACGGCACATGGCAAAAAAGAGGCCACAAAAGCCACAATGGTGTGGGAACTGTAGTGTCCTTGGACACTGGTTTGTGCCTGGACTATGAAGTGCTTTCCAACTTCTGCCTGGCGTGCAGTTTGCATAACGACATGGGAGGCGATGAAGAAACATGGCAGGCGTTTCATCATCCCGTTTGTGAGAAGAATTGCGACTGTTCTTCGCATGCCATGGAGGCCGAAGCTGCAGTGCGCATTTGGCAGAGGACTGTGGACTATGAGACACCCCTGCGGTTCACCATCTTCCTAAGCGATGGAGACAGCAAGGCCTACAACGGGGTCTGTGATGCCAACGTGTACCCTGACACTCCAATTGAAAAAGAGGAGTGCACCAACCACGTGGCGAAACGTCTGGGCACCGGCCTGCGGAAGCTGCCAACGCCACTTCCACGAGGGGAGAAGCTGAAGGAGACCACCATCCAGAAGCTTCAAACTTACTTTCAGGTGGCCATTGTGAACAATCGGGGAAATGTCCACAAGATGTACACTGCCATATGGGCCTCATGTTTGCACTCGTGCTCAACAGACGGTGCTGGAAGTCACAAGTTCTGTCCTGCAGGCCCAGACTCGTGGTGCAAGCACCGACGTGCTGAGGCGCAGGGCCAGCCTGCACCGTGCCACACCCCCCTCCTGACCAAGGCCCAGGGTTTGGCAGTCCTCCCAATCTACAAGCGTCTCACAGATGCGAAGCTGCTTGCCCGGTGCCTCCACGGCAAGACACAGAACGCGGCCGAGTCCCTGAACAGCAAAATATGGCTGCTGTGTCCAAAGACCCGGTTTGCTTCCCGGACTGCTGTGGAAACAGCCACAGCCATTGCAGTCCTGTGGTTCAACCGGGGCCACGCGAGCTTTGAAAAGGTGCTGGAAGAGCTTGGGGTGCTTCCTTCGGAGGCCCTGGTTACCCTCAGCGACCGCCGAGACAGCATGCGCATGCACAAGATGAATGTGCGTCAGACCGCTGAGGCGAGGGCACACCGTCGCAGTGCAGCCAAGAGGGCCCGGGTGGAAGAGTCCTGCCGCACCAGCCGGGAAGGGAAAACCTACGGTGCTGGAGAGTTTTAGACAACTGATATTCCCTCTGGACATGTGTGTATGTGTTCAGCACAAGTTTCGTGCTACTGCGTTTTTCATTTTTGTAAATACAGACTTTCAAACTTTCAAACGCGTTTTTCTCATTTCGCAATTTTGGCCAATTTGCATTTTTTGCGGGAAGTGTTTCGGGCACTTAGAATGGTCATACGACGACGAAATTTGGCACACACATTGAGGAGAGTGCGTAGGGTGCCGATATCTACTTGAATCAACACAACCTATCAGCTGTAAATATCTATTAATAAATTTAATGGTGGTCGAGTGGAAAAAAAAGGGTAGTTTGCTACACAGATGTTTTTTTCATAGTTTCAAAGTTGGAGCACAATTTCTAGCTAGATATCGGCACTCTATGGCTAATAGGGAGCAAAAGGAGCCATTGAACAACTCTCTGCATGAACATTTAGTATGCGCGAAAGTTCCCGGAAAACTTATCAAGTTTCACCATTACTTGAAACACAACTCCCAAACTATTGCACTTATGTAAAAACTGATTACAGATTTGGAATCAGGAGGAAAAACTGCATCAGTGGTCCAATTTCTGAAGCTCTAAGTTGAATAACAAAAAAAAAGTGCTTTCGAGGAGCGTCTCCCCTTAAATATATCATTCCTGTTCACGTTGCGAGCATGTAGTATGGCATCGTCAATAATGTCTTTCGGATAATTTTGTTATATTTATCCTTGTTGACAACGCTCCCGTTGTGCCATATATATCATAGCATAACATAACATAAAATAAGAGTCTTTCTGTTAGTTGCTAGTTGGTGCACGTTCACAATTGATTTTTAGGCACGAAAAACCCAATTACAATGTCTTGTATCCTCTCTTGTGACTGTTTTTCAGCCTTAAAATAAATCACAACTATTTGGTGCAATCTTGTGGCTTTTGTCTGGTTCTGCAGTTAGCTTTTTTTTTTCTTTTTTTTTTTTCAAGTCAGTCACGCTCTTACCAACTTAGACCGTCAAAAAGCTGTGCATGCGTTTCTTTTCTTGAGCATGTCTTCTCTCTGCAACTTTTTGAGTTCCTCTAATGAAACTTGTTAACACAGCTGAAGCCAAAGCTTCAAGCAGGGAATGCACTTTGGGGTATTGGCGAGCACTTCATAGTCATTACTCACGAGGCTGCCTGCTGACGCACTAGGACAACATGAACACACTTTCAGCTTTTCTATGTCCTTCAGAAGTTCGGCCGATTGTGTGATGGTATCTGCATAGCCGGCCGACTTGGCTAACAGCGATGGTGACGGCCGTTAATGGTGACTGCAATGTCCTCTGCGACGACTACGCATTTCTACTCAAAATAGTGCTTTTTTCTTCTTTGAACACTAGAAACACCACAATATGTCTTGCCTCGCCATTCTCAACAACGTCCCGCCAGCATGCAGCAGGCAAACAAGCGTTTGCTATGTCTTGAAGCGAACTGACGCCTCTCGTTGACGGCATTTCGGGACTGTGTTCAAGCTCAGTGATCGGAGATCTATTCTTTTTTGCCGATGATATTCTGGAAAGTACCCCACTTCTATTGGGCAGCTTTCGCTTCTTTGCCGCAGGTTTTAAAAGGCAAGCAAGCAAATTCGGCAATATTTTGGGAACGCATCCTTTGACAAGGTTCCACTTTCCTCTGGCGATTTGTATCTTCTTACCATTGATGACATGAGTGAAAGTCTTCAGAATGTCCTCCACATGAAAGTGTATATCACACACACGTGATGTGCTGGCCAGTTTCTTATCCGCTCGAAAAACAGTGTGGTCCTATGCCTTTCGCTGCTCAGGTACACGCATGGCTCAGAAGAAATGTCGTTGTACATGTCTCTCATTTCCTGTAGCCACTCGTACAGTCGGGAACGCAATGTGTGGGCATGATGAAAACACGCAACACATACAAAGCAGAACAGGGCACACTGAAGGACAAGACTGTTCACGCAGAAAAAAGCCTCCACGGATATGAAACGTTAACCGCAGCTACTGATTCGACGCCACTTGACCCTAGACTGTGTCCCGTGGCCGTTTCGAGGCTGCGCGGTGGCGGACGTTGACGAGGCTGTCGAGGGCACCCAACTTTCTACAAATTTCGAACTGAGCTTCTGTGCCACGTACGAAGTGACCGTGTACTACAAGTGCCATTACAAGGGTGACATGCACGTGGCGCCAAAAAAGGCAGCCGCTGAGGGGATAGCCACCACCACAGGGAAGATGCAAGCACAAGCCCTGCTCGGCCAGCGCTCGGATGCTGACCTGGTGGCCCTTTGCCAACAGCGAATGAAAGAGCGCTGTTACTAGAGCAATGGGAGAATTAAAGAGAGCGGCCGTGTGGCAAGAATGCCCGCGAAGAGGCCACGGGCGTGTCTCAGATCTCCGCATCTTCCTCTCCCTAATTCACCTTATTGACCGGTCTGCAAAGGCGGCCAGAATGGGGGCAACCCCCCAAAAACACGCGCCGCACCCGCGCGTGGCAAGGCGAAAAACCGGGTCAACGACCCCTATGTGAACATAGGTGGCGCTGGTTGTCGGTGAGGCGAGGCTAGAGAAGCCGGAGACTGCCAGCGGTTCGCCATTCTTTTTCTGGTGCCGGTGCGTCGTGCAGGAACAAAAATAATATCCCCCTGCCAGAAATCGAGTCGCAGGGAAAGAGAAAGATCCATCAAGTGGGCACCCCGGCGGTCCGAATCCATGACTTCGGCATCGCCACCGCGTCCTAAGACACAAAGATGTAGTGTGGCCCCGTGGACGCAGCAGGAGGGGAAGAGTCGCCCTATATACCGTTCTGCAAAGGTGGCCGGTCATCGCCCATGCATGCAAAGATGTCATGCAATGGGCAACAGCTTGAGAGATCTAAAAATATTCTTTTTCTCAAAATATACCTTCTGGGGAGTAAGGATTTACTGCTCAGGTATTCATACAAAGTGCAGCATTACAATTGAAAAAATTTAAACATAACACTTTGTGGCTAAGTTCTTGGAGGCAGATGGGATTAAAATATTTGTTAATATTACTGAGCTTCAAATACCTTACACAGGAACGTTTACTTAACATGTAGACCGAAATTGGTATAGAAAGAAAGAGTGTTACTTTTAAAGGAAATTTTTCTACACACAACATGCAGACGATGTTCTATTAAGTTAAGAAGGCAGTCATGTGACTAAAAAATGTTTTCTCTCTGAAATATTCTAGCAGTGCTCTGTTTTCAATGCTTTAAATCAGCACAATTTCTTGGAATACATTTGAGATTGTCGCCAAAACGGCTGGGACGTTTGGCATAGAATGACCCAGCTAGAAGTTGGCAAAATAACTTGGACAAATAACATTATTTTATCACCTGTCACGACCGCAATTAATAAAGTTGATCAGGCAATGTGACATTGAAATTTTCAGCATCGTACTGCCTGAACAACTTTGATGACAGTCTTTGTTGCAACAGCTCTTGGTGAAATGTTATTAATGCCAAAAAAAAAAGCCGCTCTAGCACGGTGGTTGGGTTAAAGGTCTTGCGGCCATAGACAATGTTGAAAATGAAAAATGCACTCATCAGTGTTGTCACTCCTTCTTCGGCTTTACTGACGCAGAAGATTTTGTAGTTATCATTTTTTGGTCATCATTTTTTAGGTTCAGGAACTGGGCTTGCTATAGGCTTGGGCCCCAGGGCATCAGCGGCACCCTCTAATCCTGTGATGAGAGCAAATATAATTTCTTGGGAAATGATGTTCGTGCTGTTCTGGCAGCACCGTATATATGAAGAATGTGTAGTGCCTATCCTATAAAATGGCGTCTAATTGACTAACGCTGAACTCAAAGCATACAACCCTTACTTTCCAATAATTTCATATGATCCAAATAAGGTCGTTTTCCAGCCTATAGCTACTTCCCGAATTGAGGTGAAGTGTAAGACTACAGCTTAAAAATGGCACTAACGAAAGCCTGGGCTCCCTTAAAAGTCATATTCTTAATATGGTAATAAGCCAGTGTGAAAGCAGTTTTTTAAATTACAGCGTTCAGAACATGTAGCATTAACCAAAACAAGCAAGAAACTTACATCTTCATGTACAAACAGTGGAGAGATGGCTGCTTTCTTTTTTACATGAGAACAAATTATCTTGGGTGTGTCAACAGCGAAGAGGTCTGCAAGGAAAAGAATAATAATAAAAGGTTTATTGGCTCTAATCAAGCCTCTAATAATTCAAGGAATTGTAACGATTTAGGAATTATTACAAATCTGACTACCATCATAGAGGCACCAAAAAATAAACAATTTACTTGTTCTTTCTATCCTCACAAGAAGCTCGTTTCGTGGCATCGAATCCACGTTTGACACTGTGCTTTCTATTTTCCTGCTCTCTAGACCTAAGGCTGCAAACGTGTATTTTATGCACCCAATCTAGCACAGGAATCGGTCACCCATAATTCAATCACTTCATTTCAATTTATTGAAAGACGTGATAGGTGGTTCAGTTTTTGGAGAGTCACTGGCCTGCAATAAGCACTGGCTAGCTCATATGCAAGCACTTCTTTTTTGGTAAATCGCCCTAAACTAGAGCTACCGCACATAGCCTCCAAAGTCATCTATACTCACTAAATTCTGTTATAATGCCGAATGTCATCGCAGATGTGAACAAAGCAAGAAAACAGGGAACAGAAACGAGGGAAAACAATGCACGACGATGGCCGCTACAATGCGTGCCATCGGAGGTCAACTAGAGCTTTTTCCATTACCGGCGAGGTGCGTCCTAAATAGTTTAAAAGAACACCGCGTACGTGCTGCCTGCATCGAGCCATTTTATACAGTGCGTCTCTGTACACAGGTATTTCCTTTCTTTTTTTTTCTTTAACGTTTCCGCCTGTCGAAGCACGTTGCACACTCAAGTATTGATAGAAATGTTACTACAACGTAGCCTAAAGCGCTTCTTAAAAGCACTTTCAGCAGTGCAGAGACAATGTGCGATCAGCAATTAATCGCCCTTGATGGTACTCTAACAATGAGTGACTGCATCACTCATTATATGGGCGATGCAGGCACTTACACAACAATGCGCATAGCAGTGTTAACTCGTTTAAGTGACACCTTTAATTGGGCATCTGCAACAGTCCCGCAAATGCATGGTACTGTTGGAAATGGCTGGCAGCCTATTTTCGCAGAGCTGCTGCAGATGCCCAGCTAGCGCTCTGTAATTACTATCTGCCAAAACAGTACACTGACTGTTCACAGGCGCACGTTGTCCATGTCCACGGCCTCATGAATATTCCTTAATCTGAGTGTCACTTCGAACACGGAGCCAGGAATGACCACCACCGAAGATGCCCATGTTCGCTCGAACTCACAGCTACCAAGACCCGCGACCAATGAAACGCATTGAAAAGACCAATGAGACAGAGAGAAGGAGGACGCACTGGCGCTGGTGCCGCAGCTGTGGACGCAATCTTCCCCCCGGCTACTCCGGCCATTGCCGGGGCAATCCTGGCAGGGCTGAGCAGGAAACCCGCCAAGACAGCGCTGAAAGGCAAACGCTATGGCGTATACAGCGACGGCTTCGACACGGAAGGTCATCCAAACACGCTTCAAAAGATTTCTATAACTTCTTGTAAATGCCACTCTGTCCCCCCCAGCCGCACAGCGGCGCAGGCGCAGGTTTATTGGCAGCCTCGTGTTCTTTAAAGATTGTCACGGAATGCGACTCCATTCGGCGAACAGAGTGCACCCTGAAACTGCCAGGAACAATGATTATTTCGTCTTCGGTGGGACTAGCCGAGAGAATTGCTACACGTTTTTTTAGAGGAATTTCTTTTCACGTTGTTCGTGTCTGGCAATCCATATGGTTTGTATGGTTGCCCAACTGAGCTAAGCACGTGTAGCAAGAGCAATGCATATTCTTGTTGAATTTGTTAATAATATAAACCATGGTTGTGCATAGCCGCAGTTACAGCTTTCCGTGTGACTCAGTCATAATCCACGGCCTCAAGCGAAGCAGCGCCACTGCATACCTAATCAGCTTCCACGGCAAGTTTGTGAGCAAAGATGAAGTATGAGAATGTGCAGCTGTTTTTCATGTAATGAATGTGACGTGTACAGTGAGTTGTTGACTGCTCTTCCTTAAGCCTCCCCTCATATAGACTCCCAGTCTGAACAGCTGTGGGACGTTAAGCACTATTAAGCAGTATCCCCTTCCCCACACACACACAAAATGTGCTGGCGCACACATGCATGGGCTGATACACATGCACACCCAGGCACACACGCATGCGGCCACACGCCCGTGTAAACACGCACATGCATGGGCGTGCATACAGGCACACTTACACAAGCACGAGCTACACATACACAAGTACGTACACATGCACGGTTGTACACACAATCGTACTTACACATGAACACATGCACGGGCACACATTGCGTGTTTGTGTATACAATTAATAGCAAACAAGTAGCATATAACCAATGCTAAAGAAACATTTTAAAACATGGATTTATTTGATTACCATTACAGATGAAACGCGATTTGCTTCTGCTGGCATTCTGCTGTCTTTGGAGAGCACCTTCACACATGTTAAGTGAAATAGGCCGTCTGTTGGTGCAAAACCCACATATTCCTACAGTAGTTACGCTACTCGGCCACTTATTCGAAGGTTACGGGTTTGTTGCCGGACCTGGCAGTCGCATTAGAATGGAGATTAAATTGGAAAAGCCCATGCACTTTGCGAAATCAGCGTATATTATACAACACGAAATGGTCAAAATGTCTAGAGCTCTGCACTACGGTGTCCCTGATAATCATATCATGGGTTTGGGACTTAAAACCCTGGATATTTAAAACCCCTCCTTAAAACCCCTCCTCAGACCTGAGAGTAATGGCACGGAGAAATAACTTTGACCAAGTTCTTATACTTACTTTTGTGTTACATAGAACCGCCAAAAAATTATTTTGAATGTGTGCAGAGCCTAACAACAAGTAATTGTTTGTCCCTCTGCAGGGACACTGGGTCTATCCTTAGGCATTGCTAGGAATACGTATGCATTTTTGTGTATTTGGAAAGGGCCGCAAATAACTGTTTTGAGGATGAACTTTAGAGAAAGAAAGATTAAATTGATTTTTATTAGTTCTGGTGACACATTTAGAGCACAAAAAAAACACTTTTGGGAAGTTCTTAACCCCACACACCAGTGAGTCAAGCTATCAGCGCAATTCCTTTGTGACAGAACTCACGAATGGAATTCATAGAAGCAGTCTCTTCCAACTTCTATGCAAAGGTACACGTCGCACCGAGCACATCTGTGGCATGTCTTCATGCTGCAGCCAGCGTTCCGGCACCTCGCTTCATTTGGTAGGTCGTCCTTGATTGGCAAATGCAGTGCGTCTGTTTTGCGGAAATGTTCTGATGGCAGAGCTTTTGGCCTCTTCCTTGGTCGGATGTCTATGTCATCTTCGTCTTCTTGACGAGTTGCGATCACCTTCTGCCATATCAATGCTTCGGCCACGCAAAGCTTGAAATCAAGGTACTCTAGAATGTTTTTTCTTTGGACGCCCTTTGCCTTCTTGTCTGCTCTGTACTGAAGCCAGCTGTTTACGCAAGCAAGATCAGACATGTGAAGAATTGTACGCAGTGTCCACCTGTTTGTGCGGCTCCTTTGAGCATACAGGGAGAGCATTCTGTCAGCTAAGTCAACACCACCCATATTTGCATTGTAGTTTCTGATGACGGATGGGCGCGGGACATCCAGAAACTTCTGGTCTTGCACCATCTTTTGCACTTATCTTCAGGCTCCACTCCAAAGGCAGCCGACAGCATCACAATGGGCTTTTTGTCGAACCATTTTGTGCAAGCAAGCCTGCTGTCTTGTCGCAGTCGCTGCTCCGAAGTTCCCCGAGATTTCTTCAACAAATCCTTGTCATTTGTGAAATGGGCCTCTTTTGGCATTCTGTTCTTCATCAGAGTGCCGGTGCCAAAAATGCCCTTCTTCATGAGCTCATCCATCAAACCGACCGAAGAAAACCAACGGTCACAGTAAAGCGTGGAGCATGCAGGCACTGTCTTAACCAGCTTCAAGACTGAGTTGCCCGATATGCCAAGGCCAAAGTCTGGAAACATCTCTTTGCCTTTGTAAATTGCAAAATCATAAATCAACCCGTCCTTTCCTGCGAGAACAAAGTTTTTCAGGCCCACAGGATTTGGTTTGTTAGGGATATACTGTTTCATAGGACAGCGCCCGGAAAATGGGATGACTTGTTCATCCACACAGAAGCAGTTGGGTCTTTCCAAGCCCAAGCAGCCCTTTCGCACCATCTCAACGAAAGGCGCAACCTTCCAAAGTCTCTCGCTCTTCTTGTCATCACTGATGTCGTCGTCAATTTGGCAGCACAGGTTAGATCGCAGTAAGAAGAAACGATCTCGTGGCATGGTGTCGGCTGCTGAGCTAACAGCCAGGCCCTTCTTCCGAAAAAATCGTATTCTTGGATAGCCAATCACTCCCATCAGCATGGAACAACCCAGAAACTGTTTAACTTCCTGACCTGTGATTTTATATATGATTCCACGCTTTCTCAGAATTCTCTGGTTTGTTTTCTCGGCCATTTTTTCGAGCATGTTGTCATCTACGTACTGCTTGTAGTAGTCGGCAGGCGAGAACTCCAATCTAGCTTCCGAAAAAACACACCCCGTCTCGAAAACAGGCACATTGTTTGCTGGTGAAGAATATTGGCTGCCTTCCACAGAGGACGCCTTTGCGAAATTCCTACGCCGCTGGAGCCGTCGTCGTCACTATCAGAAGATGAACCAGCATACTCCTCAGTGTCGGAATCATACGCGGCATTCACGTCGTCAACGTCGTCTTCATTCTCGGAGTCTGAAATATCGGAAGTTTCCCGGTCGCAAATTGATTGCAATACTTCGTCTGCCTTCTTGGTGGATAAGCCTGAACATAGCCTCCTTTATTTTCTGTGCCTGCGCTTTGCCGCCGGGATCAAAGGGAGCCGACCGTCAGGCTGAGTTCCCGCAATCACCACCAGGCGGCGCTGCCTTCCCAGAACCGGCAGAGCCTGTTCACTGACTCCGGTGCTACCGCCGGCACTGACGGGTGGGTCCTTCGTTGCGCGTTTGTAAGCGCGGCAAGCTTAAAAAACAAAAGTGTGATACCACTCCCGTGTGCCACTTAAATATTTAGGAGAGAACATATGCAAGAGAGAAAGAATAAGTACGCAAGATAGCACATTGAACAGAACACCATACCTTCAAGGAAACGGTAGAGAAACTTGTTTATTGCGTATTAATTCATTCGCAACCTGCGGAAACGAACAAGAGGGCATCGATCGAAACGTTCCTCACACGCACACAGTCTGACGAGCTTTAGTACCCTCGTTGACACTGTTCACAAGCAGCAATCACAATCACAATTTTTTTTTTTTTCTGATCGCCGCGTCACTTCTCGGGGCTTTTGTCGAAGGCTGCAAGTAGCGCGGATATTCTTCGAATACGCTAGGCACCACACCTTTCATAAGCCTTCGTGTTTTACATCCTTGCTTGAAATCAGAAGCAGCGAAATGACGACTGCACACGGTTGAGTAGCAGGAAGTGGTGTTCGGCGTCCAATTGTCTCGTGAAATGACTTTTATCCTCTTTTGCCGCAACTCCTCGTCGCTTGGAATTTCGTGGAATGAAATTCCTACTTCCTTCTTTTTGCTTAAAGACTTGCAACTGGGCACGCAACAGTACGCCATCGCACCTGACGCGGGTCATCACAGCCGAATGAACCACGGAGACTTGTGTGCGTAGGCCGCTGCACGAGACAGAAACGAGAGAAACCGTAAACTAACATTTCTGATTACTTAGCGAAATTCGCTGATAGGTGCGCGGAAAAGCCTCACGAGAAAGAAGCGCGAAAAATGATAGCAAAGCATGAAACCGGCCCTGCAAACACGAGGTGCAAACGGCGTTGTTTGTTTACACGCTCTCACTTATTGCCGCGTGTCATCTGTTCACGCAACACAATGAAGCAACAGTTAAATATCATACTTGCTGAAAGTACTACGCTGCGAACATAGGTGCGCGGAAAAGTATTGCCAGAAAGAAGCGCGAAAAATGATAGCCGCGCTTGACAACGGCCGTGCAAACGCGGGGTACAAACGACGTTGTTTGTTTATACGCACTCAGTTAACGCCGCGTGTCATCTGCTCACGCAACACAATGAAGCAACAGTTACAATTATACTTGCTGAAAGTACTACGTACCGTTTTGGTCGTAAATAATTGGTGTTGCAAACGTATGCGACACAAACAAAGGTTTCCTGGAGATGCGTCGCCGCGGCTGAATGCGCCGACTCGATTCTGGGATGCGAGCGCCCCTGGCGGACAGCAGACGCAAAAAGAGAGGAGGATGCGGGAGACGGCCGAACGGGCCCGGCGGACTGACTGCGCGGGCACAGAAAATAAAGGAGGCTATGGCCTGAAATTACAAAGCAATGGGAAGCTAGATTTCAATTCCCACTGGTAAACTTTCATAAAAAAGAATGTGCTAGTCGGCCATCTGACTTCAATATAAACAAGCACATGAACCCAATGTCCCTTTGCGAGGACACTAAACTTAGTAAGCTGCGAAGGTCCCAATAAAGTCAATAGTTTTCTCTAAACGGTGTCAACGTGTTTTCCAGGCATTAAACCTTTGCACGCCGTTGCAATTTTTTAAAATGAAAAGCGTTAAGACCAACGATAAAGCGACTTACCTGGCCGTTTCGCATAAAACGTGCTGGCGCTGATTGCCGCCATGTTTTTTCCGAGCGGGAAAGAGAAATTTCGCCGAGCTCAAGGTAGATGGCGCCACAGACCTTGTCCTCCTAGAGTGACATTGGTTCTCTCCGCTGCAACAGATGTTGTAGTTTTCGTCGTCTGTGAACCAATGTCCCTGTGGGGGGACAAAAGGTCTGAGGAGGAATCGTGTGGTTTTCTTTTGCTACATATTCTATCTGATGCATGGTCACCTGCACCCTTCTCAGGCACAAAAGCACCCTTAGAGCCAATTTTCGGGTGCTATCAAGGCAAGCACCTAAAAAAAAGAAAGAGGTGCTTTTTTTTTTTTTAAATCGACCATTCATGGGTGTTAAATGGTGTGGCAAAAAGTGCTTTAACGTAAAAGCACCCTTTTTGGACTTTTTTAGCTGTAAAAATTTTTACTGTGTACCTGACGGTCATAATCACAGCCTTGTAGACGCTGAAGTGTACAAAGGGTTTTGAGATGCGTGCGCATGTCACAGTTTTGGGTAAAGGTGAGATCAATGCAACTTCTGTGAATGGTAGTCAGACACTTGTCTGACTCGGTGGAGGCACACTGCGTAGAGTGCTTTGTCCGCATGTACTCCACCAACCACTCGCCGCTTTTCTTTCTCACGGCCACGTTAAACTCGCCAACCAAGACGACAAGGTCGGATACTTTAGAGTGTGCACACTTTTTTTTTTTTATAGCCGTGTCCAATTGCGCGGCAACAGTGACACAGGCGAGGTTGAGCGCAAGGTACACAGTCACCATAAAGACTCAGTCTCCGGTGCGGGCAAGGGTGTACAAGTCTTTGTGAGGAGATGTGTTTCGAACAGGCAAGGTGGCAATGGCATGCGATATGCGGTTCCCATATATGTTAGCAATGAGATTAACACCGCAGTATTAGCCGTCCTTGCCGCTTTGAGCCAAGTAGTGCTCGTTGACGACGTCGTCGGCACCATCGTCACACATACCACCACTGACACTAGGCCAGGCGCGGCAATCGAGGTCGAAAAGCGAGGACTGCTATCGCTGTCGCAGTTCTTGGCTAAAGGGCAGGTATCGCTTGAGGAACACATCCAGACCGCCCACTTGGCCAGCCAGCGAACCCGCGATGCGAGTGCCCTCACATGCCAGAGTGCAATCACCCTCTCCACTCACTCTCTCCTCACACCACCTTCTCCGGTTGCTGGGGGCAAGGATAAGCGCACGCGCCCGTAGCTGTTGCTATGGGATAGGGAGTGAGAACGAAGAGAGAACACCTGCCAGCGCGTGGACACGGACAGATCTCTGACATACCCTGACTAAAGAATACATTCGCATTTAAGCCGTAGGATGTAAGGAAACGTTGCACCCTACTTCCATAGGTGTTTATGAACACCCCTACACTATGGGTCTTAGAACAAGCTTCAGCTATGCAAGGGGGATGTAACACATAAAAAAACCCTACAAATGGTACTTTATCAAATTAAGTGCAATTAGTGGGACAACAAAAGGAGAAACACAAAGGACGACACGCTTCATCCTGTGTGCCTCTTCTTTTCTTGTCCCATTCATAGCACTTCGTTCTATCAAATACACATTACCAACTGGCCCAAGCCTCAACTGTTCTAAGGGAGAAGCATATGTTAATCTTTTTTTTCCTGCAGCTGAAAGGAAAGAAGGAAGATACTGGTGTCACCACTGCACTTTGTATACCTGCACTTAAGCAGCTGATAAAACTAGGGGCCTTGGTCCTGAATGAGCTGCATAATATCGGTGTATATGTGTAGGTAGACTGGGCTAAAGATGACAAAGTGGGATGCGGCAGGCGCATGACACACAGATGCACGCACTCACCACACTACAGTAGTGATAGCAGTAAGCTGTAGCGTAAGGTTCAACTGAATATAACGTCGGAGTAAAATATAAGTGAAGCCGGTATGTCTGCATCTGCCTCGATTTATAGAAAAATTGCAAGAAGTCTGACAAACAGGACTCTGACAGCGTTCTGTAAAATTTTGAAATCTGCCACCTGAACGAAACTTTTTTTTCTCAAATTTACTAGAAATTCATTGTTTTAAAGGCTATAAATCCACACAACTTCTTTTAAGAACATTTGCGTTAGTCGGGCAAATAGCTGAGAGGTTTGGCCTTGAATGACACACATACAACAGGAAAAAAACAAACGTGCAGAAAGAGTAAGCGAGTATTTTACTATTTCTGGAGACCTATTTACAACTCACTATATGTCACAGTGTAAACTTCCACATTAAAAAAATCACAACATTTGAGAAGGTTATGTAATTGGGGCTAGATTAATGTAATGTTATTGTTAATACACTTCTAATTGCAAAACTAAAGCTTGTTGCTAGTGTTTGCACAATTACCTTCAGCTGCTGAGATGACTGGTTCCTTCGAGAGAAGTGGGGTCAGGCTTATCTTTGTGTACAGTAAATTCAATCCCAGAAGTCATTAAAACTAATACACAAGGAGCAATGACCAAAAGTTGCCCAAGGAGTGTAACATATTATAAGCACTCTGCATCACTAACTGCTTTCTTAGTTATGTGTAGGTATAAATGCAGTGCATAGCCAGCATAATCAGTGGCATCTGACTCCACTGCAGTGAAAAATGAAAAAGGGTATGCTGCGTAAGAAATGCCATAAAAAGCGCGTCGTGGCAGAATATTTATACCTTTTATGTCGTAGATATGAAACTTACTTTATCCTTTTAGCTTGCTCGCGCAGGCTAATGAAAGGTGCAGCTCCAAGGCGATAATGTTCCATTAGCTGTATGCATCGACAAAATCTAAATGAATTTCAAGTTACATGCTTAAGTATGCGTCAAAGTGATAATGATAAAAAAAAAGAGAAAAGTGCTGCCTATCACTGTCTATCATTACAATGACACCTCAACAGATAGGCGCAGAGGGGCAGATCCAACCACCCATTTTAGGGGGGGGGGGGTCGCTTGAATTTAACACTGGAAAAGAGTGGCTACTTGGGCTCGTTGTTATTGCATTTTTGAAAGAAATATACTTCCTCAGTGCGCAGGGAACCTTTTCAAAAGGAAGATAGAGGCGAGAGATAGGACAGAGCGCACACTTACAACCAATTTTATTGCACAGATGGCGGGAATATATATACAGCCAAGAGGGTGAGGAGATCACACACAGAAGAAAGGACAAATCATGGCGCATGCGCCAGACCACCTTGTTCCAACCTTGAAATGACAACTTAACTGAAAATATACTCTTATTAATTATCCCACAGATTGACGGACGGGGCACTTACACGCTCAGTTCCTGCTTTGCGAATAAAAAAAGCTTCATATATTTCACGTGCCCTCTTGTCCTTATATCTTGCCATTACTTGGCATTCGTCAAACTTTGGTGTCCACCCAAAATTCGCACAGCTACTTGCCAAGTGGCTGCCCAGTGATCCGCACATCAGATTTGCGTGCTCCCTAAGGCGATCGTTCAGACAGCGCCTCATCTGATAGATGTATTGACCACATGATAAATAAATCAGATACACGACGCCTGTAATACATTCTCCAAACATCTTCGCATGCTTCGTATCGCACCCAACACTTAAAGATCCTTCGTAGTTAACTCTTCTACAAAAAGAGCTCAGCTTATTTTTTGCCGTGAAGAAACCTTTACCCCAGTTTTCTCAACGATTCTTTTTAAGCAGTGCGAAACTTTGTGCACATAAGGAATGGCAGACACTTTCGCCTTTTGCTGGTCCTTAGATGTATGCTATGCATTCTTGCCCTGCTTCAATACATTCAGAAGTGATTCTGCTATGCTGAGAGAAGGTGATCAGGAAAATCTGCATTCTTAAATCTGTTAGCTTGGTTGCTGTTACAAGCTGCCAATCTAGCGTCCCCAGCGCGAAGTCGGCGACTGGAATGACAGCAGGTTAGTTCGTTCCGTACGCAAGCAGAGACAGTGAAGAGATCAGAGACGTGAGAAAACAAAACAAACTTTACTCTAGTGATATTGCAGCACACGGGATCTAGTACAACACTTCTATACAACTAACAAAATACATCAACACTTGATACAACTAAAAAAATAACAAAACAATAAATCAGCTTACGAGAGAGAACTATTACAAACAACACAAACTAGCAACAATAGAACTACGAGGAGAAAGTTCGAAGATATAAACAGGTGAGGGCATACGTGTGATGACCGGCAGCGTTGCGTCCCCGACGATCGGATGCGAGAAGTCGAAGAGAGTTCTGGCACGACTGCGATGTCGGCGGTGTTGCAACGCTGGTGGCTCCGGGAGGCTAGTGCTTGCAGGTGACTTCGAGCAGGTTGAGCTAACTCGAGGCGAAGTCCCGATGTCTACGTTGCAGACGTTAATATCGCGTCACAACTAGACGAACAGCTAAGTTTAGATGGCCAGCCGATACAGAGCCACACTAAAAACTTCTAGAAGAGATGCTTGTTGATCTGTTTCTACACCATGTTGGTCAGCGACTAGTCTGCCTAGCAGGGCAAAATCCTGCGCTTAAATCCCCCTTGTGTCTCCTTGCTCTCTTCCTTGGGGACAAGAGACCTCTACATGGGTCCAATCATGCGCGTTTCATTGATGGAAACTCTGCCTCAAAAAATATATTGACCCCACCCCTTTTTAATTGGGAGAGGGCCCTCAACTAGCGAGAGTGACAGCCTGTTGGGATGTTGTCATACGGCTTGGCCACCAGAGGTTTTCCCACGATTTCTTTCATTGGAAACGGTCAGGCTGTTTGACTCTCAGCCGGTGCGTCCCGTAGTCTAATCCTTGTTCGGGGTACAACGCGGCCTTCCACGACCTTGCAGACGCCGCCGCAGTCACAAAGGATCAAACGTCGGCGGCGACGTTAGAAGAAAAGCACCCCATTCTGCACTTCTCGGCTCTCTTTTATGCGCCCGCCGTTCCCACGGTCAGTGGGGGGGTACGGCGCCCGTTAATTGCCGTGACGCGGGACTGCCAAAAATGGCCGTCCGTGACATTGCCCCCACTTTCAGAATGTTATTCATAACATTGGCTCACACGGAGGGGAATTTTTCGACAACAAGGAACAAAACACCACCAACAAGGAACAAGGGAGACATGAGGACTGTCCCTCTCATACACAACATAAATAGGCAGAGTGCATCAAAGAAACAACAAAAAGGGAAAAAAAATTGTTAGAGTACCAGCTTCAGTTACACGCAACAATATTAATGCGCCATGCAAACAAGAAAAAGAAATTGCTGTGTACGGCAGCCATCAATACAGAATACACTGCACGAAGGTATACTACGAACAAAACGGAACAGGTGCGCTCCTCTACTGTAGTGAAATCCTTCAATGTGCATTACAACAAGTAAAAACAACCAATGCATCAAGCAAAAAGAAAATAACACAAAATGCACTTTTTCCAGCTTACAGCTGTCCCTCACTTCAATCGCACACGCGGCGGTCGCGGTCTTGCCGTATTTTGAGAACTTCCGAGGCAACGACGCGTATGTGCTACCAGTTGAACGGCACAGTCACGCATCATTCGCCATTTCAGGTGACTTCTGTCAATCTGGCGGAGGTGACCCAAGCGATGTGTGGGACAGAGTGGCCATGCCTTCTTTGGGCTAGCTCCCGTGCGGTGTTTAGCTATTGTGGCCTTTCTTCTAGGACCCCTTCGACAATCCTGTCCCCCCAAAGCTTTAAATCTCCAGCGTACATTCCGTCGCGAGGATGCGCGCTGTGGCCTACCCTTTTGCCGCTGGCGCCTTACTTCCCGCCACAAAGGCCTCTTCGCTGAACTGGCCGATGAGCTACCCTCTTTTCGTTCTCCCCGATGCTTGCTTCCTCTTTCTTGCTTTCACTTTGTCGCGTGCGTACCCTTCACTCCTCTACGGCGACGTCTGCGACCGACTTTTCCTGCACCGTTAGGAAATTGGCCTCGGGTTGCGTCATCGGTAGTTTTACAGCTCAAGGGCGTACCATTAATTATGATGTTAATAGAACGGGAAGTCTGGCACTTTCCAGGTGATTTTATTTGTGAACCAGCGTTCTTTCTACTTTTGGTCCGGCTCCTCGCACGCATGCAAGCCGGTATTGACGCCGATGCAGAAACCCTGGTCCTACTTGCTACCCTAAAAGAATTTGTGCCTTTTTCTCGCGTAGTACCCCTTTTTCTCGCGCGGCTTTCCGACGTCTCTTGCATCTGCGCCACTTCTTGCGACTCTTTTCCGAGCTTCCCGATCGCAACTCCAGCTCGTCAACCCTCGCACACCTTGCGTCAGCTGTCGAATCCACGCAGTCTAAATGATTTTTTAAAGAATCGTCTCTTTCGCGCTCTAGACTGGCGGAAAGCTCAACACACTCAAGAACAGTGCCGTAGTTTTCCTTCACACAATCTACCTCGAATGGGGGGGGGAGCTGTTGGCAACTGTACTGTTATTCTCACCCTCTGCTTTGGCTGCTGCTCCTCAGCTTTCTCCTGTTTCCTTGCCCACTAACACATTGTTTGCAAGTTCTACCGTCGCGACAACCTCAGTTGAGGCCTGTACCAGCCTGTCTGCAGATATCTCAGCTGTTCTGCTAGCATCTAATTGGCACAGCACCTCGTCGCACATGCTCTGGCCTTTGTCGGCCTCTCTACTCAGAGCAGCACCTTTCGCAGCTCTCACATTTGGTTTGTCTTCGAACCTGCTGCGCTCTTCACACGTGCTAGCCTTCTCTATAGCTCTGGACTGCACCTCACTCATTTGAATATCGTGCTTCTCTTGAGCTACACTTACGGATGGCTGAATTTTCCGTCTGATTGCCTCGTTTTTCTGTTCCAATTGTTCGATCACCAAGTCGCGTGTTCGATCACGCTCTTTTCTATCCCTTATTTCCTTTTCTTCTCTTTCTTCTGTGTTTTTCTGAAATCTCTACCGCGTTTTCAATCTCCTCCTCACTGGCTTTTTGCGAGATCCGCCTCACGCTGTTACTCTCACTGAGGTGAATCTTTAATTGCAGTAACTGCACTTCCCGTTCTCCGGTTTCCCTTGCCGCTTCTCGTTCTTTCTTCCTTTCTTCGCGTTCTCTCTCCTTTTCTTTGCGTTCCCTCTCCTTTTCTTTCCAGGCCAGTGCCCGCTTTTCTCTGGCTAACACCTGCGCCTGTTCCTACTGCTCCTTAACCCATTGTCTCAGTTCGGCGCCCTCGAGGCCTAACTGTTTACCGTGTGTGATCCACTTATCAAAATCCATACACTCCATACTGCAACTGTCACTACAATGCCACTATAAAAACAGCGCAATCATATGCAGGATGCAACCGCTTCAACTGTGCGGCTCTATCACCACGCTGTCCGCACGGTTCTCGTTCACCCCTCACTGTCTTACTCTTGTACGAAACGTTCCTGTTGCGGACGCCAGTTTTGTTACAAGCTGCCACTCTAGTGTCGCCAGCGCGAAGTCGGCGATGGGAATGACAGCAGGTTAGTTCGTTCCGTACGCAAGCAGAGACAGGGAAGAGATCAGAGACGTGAGAAAACAAAACAAACTTTACTCTAGTGATATTGCAGCACACGGGATCTAGTACAACACTTCTATACAACTAACAAAATACATCAACACTTCATACAACTAAAAAAATCTATAAACAAAACAATAAATCAGCTTACGAGAGAGAACTATTACAAACTACACAAACTAACAACAATAGAACTATGGAGGAGAAAGTTCAAAGATATAAACAGGTGAAGGCATACGTGTGATGACCGGCAGAGTTGTGTCCCCGACGATCGGATGCGAGAAGTTGAAGAGAGTTCTGGCACGACTGCGATGTCGGCGTTGTTGCAACGCTGGTGCCTCCGGGAGGCTAGTGCTTGAGGTGACTTCGAGTAGGTTGAGCTAACTCGAGGCGAAGTCCCGATGTCTACGTTGCAAATGTTAATATCGCGTCACAACAAGACGAACGGCTAAGTTTAGGTGGCCAGCGGATACAGAGCCACACTAAAAACTTCTAGAAGAGATGCTTGTTGATCTGTTTCTACACCATTTTGGTCAGCGACTAGTCTGCCTAGCAGGGCAAAATCCTGCGCTTAAATCCCCCTTGTGTCTCCTCGCTCTCTTCCTTTGGGACAAGAGACCTCTACATGGGTCCAATCATGCGCGTTTCATTGATGGAAACTCCGCCTCAAAAATTATATTGACCCCACTCCTTTTTAATTGGGAGAGGGCCCTCAACTAGCGAGAGTGACAGCCTGTTGGGATGTTGTCATACGGCTTGGCCACCAGAGGTTTTCCCACGGTTCCCCCCGTGTGAAACGGTCAGGCTGTTTGGCTCTCAGCCGGTGCGTCTCGTAGTCTAATCCTTGTTCGGGGTACATCGCGGCCTTCGACGACCTTGCAGACGCCGCAGTCACAAAGGATCAAACGTCGGCGGCGAAGTTCGAAGAAGAGCACCCCATTCTGCACTTCTCGGCTCTCTTTTATGCGCCCGCTGTTCCCACGGTCAGTGGGGGGGTACGGCGCCCGTTAATTGCCGTGACGCGGGGCCGCCAAAAATGGCCGTCCGTGACATTGCCCCCCACTTTCAGAATGTTATTCATAACATTGGCTCACACGGAGGGGAATTTTTCGACAACAAGGAACAAAACACCACCAACAAGGAACAAGGGAGACATGAGGACTGTCCCTCTCATACACAACATAAATAGGCAGAGTGCATCAAAGAAACAACAAAAAGGGAAAAAAAATTGTTAGAGTACCAGCTTCAGTTACACGCAACAATATTAATGCGCCATGCAAACAGGAAAAAGAAATTGCTGTGTACGGCAGCCATCAATACAGAATACACTGCACGAAGGTATACTACGAACAAAACGGAACAGGTGCGCTCCTCTACTGTAGTGAAATCCTTCAATGTGCATTACAACAAGTAAAAACAACCAATGCATCAAGCAAAAAGAAAATAACACAAAATGCACTTTTTCCAGCTTACAGCTGTCCCTCACTTCAATCGCACACGCGGCGGTCGCGGTCTTGCCGTATTTTGAGAACTTCCGAGGCAACGACGCGTATGTGCTACCAGTTGAACGGCACAGTCACGCATCATTCGCCATTTCAGGTGACTTCTGTCAATCTGGCGGAGGTGACCCAAGCGATGTGTGGGACAGAGTGGCCATGCCTTCTTTGGGCTAGCTCCCGTGCGGTGTTTAGCTATTGTGGCCTTTCTTCTAGGACCCCTTCGACAATCCTGTCCCCCCAAAGGTTTAAATCTCCAGCGTACATTCCGTCGCGAGGATGCGCGCTGTGGCCTACCCTTTCGCCGCTGGCGCCTTACTTCCCGCCACAAAGGCCTCTTCGCTGAACTGGCCGATGAGCTACCCTGTTTTCGTTCTCCCCGATGCTTGCTTCCTCTTTCTTGCTTTCACTTTGTCGCGTGCGTACCCTTCACTCCTCTACGGCGACGTCTGCGACCGACTTTTCCTGCACCGTTAGGAAATTGGCCTTGGGTTGCGTCATCGGTAGTTTTACAGCTCAAGGGCGTACCATTAATCATGATGTTAATAGAACGGGAAGTCTGGCACTTTCCAGGTGATTTTATTTGTGAACCAGCGTTCTTTCTACTTTTGGTCCGGCTCCTCGCACGCATGCAAGCCGGTATTGACGCCGATGCAGAAATCCTGGTCCTACTTGCTACCCTAAAAGAATTTGTGCCTTTTTCTCGCGTAGTACCCCTTTTTCTCGCGCGGCTTTCCGACGTCTCTTGCATCTGCGCCACTTCTTGCGACTCTTTTCCGAGCTTCCCGATCGCAACTCCAGCTCGTCAACCCTCGCATACCTTGCGTCAGCTGTCGAATCCACGCAGTCTAAATGATTTTTTAAAGAATCGTCCCTTTCGCGCTCTAGACTGGCGGAAAGCTCAACACACTCAAGAACAGTGCCGCAGTTTTCCTTCACACAATCTACCTCGAATGGGGGGGGGGAGCTGTTGGCAACTGTACTGTTATTTTCACCCTCTGCTTTGGCTGCTGCTCCTGAGCTTTCTCCTGTTTCCTTGCCCACTACCACATTGTTTGCAAGTTCTACCGTTGCGACAACCTCAGTTGAGGCCTGTACCAGCCTGTCTGCAGATATCTGAGCTGTTCTGCTAGCATCTAATTGGCACAGCACCTCGTCGCACATGCTCTGGCCTTTGTCGGCCTCTCTACTCAGAGCAGCACCTTTTGCAGCTCTCACATTTGGTTTGTCTTCGAACCTGCTGCGCTCTTCACACGTGCTAGCCTTCTCTATAGCTCTGGACTGCACCTCACTCATTTGAATATCGTACTTCTCTTGAGCTACACTTACGGATGGCTGAATTTTCCGTCTCATTGCTTCGTTTTTCTGTTCCAATTGTTCGATCACCAAGTTGCGTGTTCGATCACGCTCTTTTCTATCCCTTATTTCCTTTTCTTCTCTTTCTTCTGTGTTTTTCTGAAATCTCTACCGCGTTTTCAATCTCCTCCTCACTGGCTTTTTGCGAGATCCGCCTCACACTGTTACTCTCACTGAGGTGAATCTTTAATTGCAGTAACTGCACTTCCCGTTCTCCGGTTTCCCTTGCCGCTTCTCGTTCTTTCTTTTTTTCTTCGCGTTCTCTCTCCTTTTCTTTGCGTTCTCTCCCCTTTTCTTTCCCGGCCAGTGCCCGCTTTTCTCTGGCTAACTCCTGCGCCTGTTCCTGCTGCTCCTTAACCCATTTTCTCAGTTCGGCGCCCTCGAGGCCTAACTGTCTACCGTGCGTGATGCACTTATCAAAATCCATACACTCCTTACTGCAACTGTCACTACAATGCCACTATAAAAACAGCGCAATCATATGCAGGATGCAACCGCTTCAACTGTGCGGCTCTATCACCTCGCTGTCCTCACGGTTCTCGTTCACCCCTCACTATCTTACTCTTGTACGGAACGTTTCTGTCGCGAACGCCAGTTTTGTTACATGCTACCACTCTAGTGTCGCCAGCGCGAAGTCGGCGACGGGAATGACAGCAGGTTAGTTCGTTCCGTACGCAAGCAGAGACAGGGAAGAGATCAAAGACGTGAGAAAACAAAACAAACTTTACTCTAGTGATATTGCAGCACACAGGATCTTGTACAACACTTCTATACAACTAACAAAATACATCAACACTTCATACAACTAAAAAAATATATAAACAAAACAATAAATCAGCTTACGAGAGAACTATTACATACTACACAAACTAACAACAATAGAACTACGGAGAAGAAAGTTCGAAGATATTGTTACGTGAAAATGACACGAGGCGTGTCTATTTAAAATCTATATTTAAACTGATGCGTATGGCGTCGGTTAAGATGGAAGCAGCACGCACAACCAACAGACCACTTCCTCGTTGTCGTCTTCTGACTGCTGATACGTCAGCTACGTAGCATTACCGCCCCGGCGGTAAAAGCGCCGTCTCGGTACACATTAACTACGGTCTTCAGTAGGCAGGTGGTAAGGTTTTAGCCTACTGACGTGCACAACATCACTGGGTGTGGTTGCAGGCAGGCTTGTGGTCTCAGGCGCAGGAATGATATTATAGGTGACGTCGGTTACCTGGCGGATGATACGGTAAGGACCCATGTAACGAGACAATAACTTCTCTGATAAGCCAACTCGACGAACTGGGCACCACAGGAGAACAAGAGAACCGCGTGAGAAGTGAACGTCAGCATGCCGGCTGTCGTAGATGGCTTTCTGGGTGGCTTGCGAAGCTGAAAGTCTAGAGCGGGCGATCTGACGTGCGTGGTCGGCACGAGCAATAGCGTCGCGTGCATATTCGGTTGACGGCGTTGTAGTGGTTGCAAGTAAGGTGTCGAGTGGTAACGTCGGATCACGGCCATAAAGCAAATAAAAGGGTGAATAACCAGTGGTGTCGTGGCGCGAAGAATTGTACGCGAAGGTCACGTGAGGTAGCGCCAGGTCCCAGTCATGGTGGTCGGAGGACACATACATCGCGAGCATGTCCGTTAGGGTCCGATTTAGCCGTTCGGTAAGGCCATTTTTCGGGGGATGGTAGGAAGTGGTCAGCTTGTGGTGCGTCGAGGAAGAGCGCAGAAGATCGTCGATCACACGGGACAAAAATGCGTGGCCACGATTTGTGAGTAATTGGCGAGGAGCGCCATGGTGTAGGATGACGTCGTGGAGCAAAAAGTCCGCAACGTCAGTAGCGGTGCTGGTGGGGAGCGCTCGAGTGTTGGCATACCTAGTCGCGTAGTCTATAGCAACGGCGACCCACTTGTTGCCCGATTTCGACTCGGGGAAAAGGACCGAGAAGATCTATACCAACACGGAAGAAAGGTTCGGTTGGGATGGAGATCGGTTGGAGAAGTCCAGCCGGGGGCGCAGTAGGTCGCTTCCTACGTTGGCATTTATCACAGGAGGACACGTAACAGCGAACGGACCGGGCGAGACCGCGCCAAAAGAAGCGGCGACGCACGCGGTCGTACGTCCGAGATACACCCAGATGAACAGCAGTTGGTTCATCGTGAAGCTTGTGCAGCACGGTTGAACGCAAATTTTTCGGCACGACAAGAAGGAGCTCAGGGCCATCTGGCTGGAGGCTACGACAATACAGCGTGCCATTCAGGAGGACGTACATGCGAAGTGACGTGTCGTTCGGAGCAGATTTGAGACGGTCAATAAGTTGTCGCAGAGAAGCATCACGACGTTGTTCATCACGTATCTGAAGAAACTGGGACATTGACATGACGCTGAGGCTAGGCTCGATGTCTGGTTCGTCGGGCTGATCAACAGGGTAGCGGGATAAGCAATCGGCGTCCAGATGGAGACGTCCAGACTTATAAGCAATCGAGTAAGAATACTCCTGTAGGCGTAATGCCCAACGACCAAGTTGTCCAGTGGGGTCCTTCAGAGAAGAAAGCCAACACAGTGCGTGATGATCTGTGATGACACGGAAAGGGCGGCCATACAAATAAGGACGGAATTTCGAAACCGCCCAAACAAGAGCGACACATTCCCGTTCTGTTATAGAATAATTGCGTTCAGACTTAGAAAGCAGACGGCTTGCGTACGCGATTACACGGTCGTTGCCCCGCTGAATTTGCGCCAAAACTGCACCAATTCCGTGACCACTCGCGTCTGTTCGCACTTCTGTGGAAGCATCGGGGTCGAAATGTGCAAGAATAGGAGGTGTCGTTAGAGCAGTGATTAGCTGAGAGAAGGCTTCAGCTTGAGGAGGGCCCCAAGAAAATGGGACGTCTTGTTTGAGAAGGTCAGTGAGTGGCCGGGCGAGTGCCGCAAAGTTTTTTACGAACCGGCGAAAGTAGGAGCAGAGGCTCGCAAAACTGCGAACATCATGGACAGAGCTTGGGACTGGGAAGTTTGTTACAGCGCGCACTTTCGCCGACTCTGGCCGTACGCCGGCAGCGTCAACAAGGTGACCCAATACGGTAATCTGACGAAGACTGAAGTGGCACTTGGAGGAATTGAGCTGCAGGCCAGCCCGTCGAAATATGGATAGAATGGTCGAAAGGCGTTCAAGGTGGGTTGCAAAGGTAGGTGAGAAAATGATCACGTCCTCCAGGTAACATGTCGACCATTTAAATCCTTGTAGGAGCGTGTCCATCATTCTCTCGAAGGTCGCTAGAGCGTTGCAGAGCCCGAATGGCATGACCTTGAATTGGTAAAGACCGTCAGGGGTAACGAAGGCGGTCTTTTCTCGATCCATTTCATCTACAGCAATTTGCCAGTAGCCAGATCAATGGTTGAGAGATGAAAAGAAGGTGGCGCCATGGAGGCAATCAAGGGCATCGTCAATGCGTGGTAGAGGGTACACGTCTTTTTTGGTAATTTTGTTGAGGTGGCGATAATCAATGCAGAAACGCCATGAGCCGTCTTTCTTTTTTACTAATATCACGGGAGATGCCCAAGGGCTCGTTGATGGTTCGATTACGTTTTTCGTAAGCATTTTGGCCACTTCTTTCTGAATCACTTCTCGCTCAGACGCTGACACGTGGTACGGCCGACGGTGAATGGGTGCAGAGTCACCAGTGTTGATTCGGTGAGTGACAATTTTAGTCTGGCCCAAGGGATGATCGCCAGTGTCGAAAATGTCACTGTATGAGGCCAAACCTTGGCAGAGTGTTGAGGCGACAGCTCCGATCCAATCATGTTTCGAAAAATAGCATCGTCTGATCTGGGTGACCGTGAGACTGCGCTTCGATCAAGAGCAGATACAGCGACAACACTGACATCGTCCTCTGTTATGGCAGTTAGCTAGGCTAGAGACATCTGGCAGGGCAACACTTGAGGGGTAAAACCAAAGTTAAGGAGCGGAAGTAACACACAGTTATCCGCTATGGTCGCGACGGTATAGGGCACAGTAACACTGCGCGTCAGCCGAACGTCAGTGATTGGCGTAACGATATAATCACCGTCAGGAACGGGAGGGTTCGATGACAAAGACCCGTACGTGACGGCTCGAGGTGGCAGGCGAACGAAAGTGGTTGGGCTCAAGCGGCTGGTGGGCTTTGCAGAGTAGTCGGCAAAGATTGGTAGATCGAGGCTGAGAGTACCAGACGAACAATCAATTAAGGCTGAGTGTGCCAAAAGGAAATCAAGGCCAAGTATGAGGTCATGAGGGCAGCAGGCTAGCACGGCAAAAAGAACAACGGCGTGACGACCGGCAGTGCTGACACGAGCAGTGCACATTCCGATTACTGGTACAGTACCACCATCGGCAACACGTATTGCCTGCGTCGTAGATGGCGTCATAATCTTTTGTAAGCGGCAGCGTAGAGAAGCGCTCATAATAGACAGGTGCGCACCTGTGTCAATGAGGGCGGTCACAGGAACATGGTCGACTTGTACTTCAAGCAGGCTATGGTGCGTGGGAAGCGTCAGTAGAGGATTTTCGGCCGTCATTGGTATTGCAGCTTCACCTCTATAAGTTGCAATATCTAGTTTTCCTGCTGCGGTCGTCCAGAGAAGCTTGGCGAGGAAAAGCGCCGAGGTGGCGGAGAGAGGGATCGGCGACGTAGCGGCGACGGGGAGCGAGAACTGCGGCGACCGGACGAAGGGGCGTCAGGGTAGCGGCGACCGGGCAAAGGGGCGTCAGTGGAAGGCTCGTAAAATGACGACGAATAGAAATTGAAGGGTGCGGTGACTGAACGTCGAGGGGTCGTCGGATGCATGAGCGCCGAGGTAGAGAAAGTCTGACGTGGTTGGTTTGACCAACGGCGGCGGCAATAGCGAGAAACGTGCCCAGGCTGGTTGCAGGAAAAACAAATAGGCCGGTCGTCGGGTGTTCGCCATTCCGAAGGGTTACGGAAGGGCATTGTTGGAGGTGAACGGCGAGCGTGTCCTCGGGTGTAGGACGGGGCTTCAGGGCGAGTCAACGGACATGCTGATGGAAGTCCGAGATTCGCAAACTCCTGCCTCACTACAGCTTGTAGTAACGCCACTGACGGCTGTTGTTGGTCAGAAGCGAGCGTTACGAAAACGGGTGGCTCAAGAGGAGCCGGACAGGCGGCTTCGATTTCCCGACAACAATGCGTGTGACGTTGTCATACGTGGGGGACTGGCGGGCGGCTTCACACGATGAGGTCGCGGCCGTGTTGGGCAGCCAGGTGACTCGCTGAGTAATACGGCGGCTCTTGGCTTATTTTAACCGCCGGCACTCTTTAATGATGGCGTCGACGGTGGCAACGTTGTTGTAAACTAGAAGATTAAATGCGTCGTCTGCTATGCCTTTCAGCACATGGGCCACTTTCTTCGACTCACTCATGTGCTCGTCAATCTGACGGCATAGGGCGATGACGTCGTGAATGTACGCGACGTATGACTCCGTCGACGTCTGTGCACGAGCCGCCAGTTGATTCGGCGCTGTGATCTGCCGCCCAACGGTGTCGTCAAAAAGGTCGCGGATCTTCTCTTTAAAGGAGTCCCAGCTCGTAATCTCCGATTCGTGCGTCTCGAACCACACTCGCGGTGGGCCATCGAGGTAAAAAAGCACATTGGCAAGCATAAGAGTCTGGTCCCACCTATAGCTTGCGCTGACCCGTTCGTACCGGTTGATCCATTTGTCGACGTCAACGCCATCCTGACCGGAAAATACACCGGGATCACGAGCAGGAGGTAGAACGACGTATGTAGAAGTCATGGTAGGGGCAGGTGGCGAAGACGATGGTTGTTCAACCTGTGACATGGTTGGACCTATGATGGTGCAGCCGTTGCGGAGCTTCGTGATGAAGATGGGGAAGTACCCAGCACCTCTACCAAAAGATGTTACGTGAAAATGACACGAGGCGTGTCTATTTAAAATCTATATTTAAACTGATGCGTATGGCGTCGGTTAAGATGGAAGCAGCACGCACAACCAACAGACCACTTCCTCGTTGTCGTCTTCTGACTGCTGATACGTCAGCTACGTAGCAATATAAACAGGTGAAGGCATACGTGTGATGACCGGCAGCGTTTTGTCCCCGACGATCGAATGCGAGAAGTTGAAGAGAGTTCTGGCACGACTGCGATGTCGGCGGTGTTGCAACGCTGGTACCTCCGGGAGGCTAGTGCTTGCAGGTGACTTCGAGTAGGTTGAGCTAACTCGAGGCAGTCCCGATGTCTACAATGCAGATGTTAATATCGCGTCACAACTAGACGAACGGCTAAGTTTAGGTGGCCAGCCGATACAGAGCCACACTAAAAACTTCTAGAAGAGATGCTTGTTGATCTGTTTCTGCACCATGTTGGTCAGCGACTAGTCTGCCTAGCAGGACGAAATCCTGCGCCTAAATCCTCCTTGTGTCTCCTCGCTCTCTTCCTTGGGGACAAGAGACCTCTACATGGGTCCAATCATGCGCGTTTCATTGATGGAAACTCCGCCCCAAAAAATATATTGACCCCACCCCTTTTTAATTGGGAGAGGGCCCTCAACTAGCGAGAGTGACAGCCTGTTGGGATGTTGTCATACGGCTTGGCCACCAGAGGTTTTCCCACGGTTTCCCCCGTGGGAAACGGTCAGGCTGTTTGGCTCTCAGCCGGTGCGTCCCGTAGTATAATCCTTGTTCGGGGTACGTCGCGGCTTTCCACGACCTTGCAGACGCCACCGCAGTCACAAAGGATGAAACGGCGGCGGCGACGTTCGAAGAAGAGCACCCTATTCTGCACTTCTCGGCTCTCTTTTATGCGCCCGCCGTTCCCACGGTCAGTGGGGAGTACGGCGCCCGTTAATTGGCGTGACGCGAGGCCGCCAAAAATGACCGTCCGTGACAGTTGCCAAAACTGCTCTGAATCTGGTGATGGCAAGGCCTTGACAATGATGCCATCATACATCATCATCATCATCATCATCAGCCTGACTACGTCCACTGCAGGACAAAGGCCTCTCCCATGTTCCGCCAGTTAACCCGGTCCTGTGCTTGCTGCTGCCAATTTATACCCGCAAACTTCTTAATCTCATCTGCCCACCTAACCTTCTGTCTCCCCCTAACCCGCTTCCCTTCTCTGGGAATCCAGTCAGTTACCCTTAATGACCAGCGGTTATCCTGTCTACGCGTTACATGTCCTGCCCATGTCCATTTCTTCATCTTGATTTCAGCTATGATATCCTTAACCCCCGTTTGTTTCCTAATCCACTCTGCTCTCTTCTTGTCTCTTAAGGTTACACCTACCATTTTTCTTTCCATTGCTCGCTGCGTCGTCCTCAATTTAAGCTGAACCCTCTTTGTAAGTCTCCAGGTTTCTGCTCCGTAGCTAAGTACCGGCAAGATACAGCTGTTATATACCTTCCTCTTGAGGGATAGTGGCAATCTACCTGTCATAATTTGAGAGTGCTTTCCGAATGTGCTCGACCCCATTCTTATTCTTTTAGTTACTTCAATCTCGTGGTTCGGCTCTGCGGTTATTACCTGCCCTAAGTAGACATAGTCTTTTACAACTTCAAGTGCACTATTACCTATCTCGAAGCGCTGCTCCTTGCCGAGGTTGTTGTACATTACTTTCGTTTTCTGCAGATTAATTTTAAGACCCACCTTTCTGCTCTCCTTGTCTAACTCCGTAATCATGAGTGGCAATTCGTCCCCCGAGTTACTCAGCAATGCAATGTCATCGGCGAAGCGCAGGTTACTAAGGTATTCTCCATTGACTCTTATCCCTAACTGCTCCCATTCTAGGCTTCTGAAAACCTCCTGTAAGCATGCGGTAAATAGCATTGGGGAAATTGTGTCCCCCTGCCTTACACCCTTCTTGATTGGTATTCTGTTGCTTTCTTTATGAAGCACTATGGTAGCATCATACATGCTTTGGCAATTCCTCGCTTAACAAACTTGGAGTGTGCTGAACTAAAGGGTAACAGGGCTTTCTTGGAGTGGGGAGCGTATTGCCAGCACACGTGTTCTGGCAGAAAGATGAGCTCTAGGTCTAAAAATCTAAGTCTGTTATTGTCAGAGAAGTTCGTCGTCAGCTGCAGATAAGTCATGCTGTCAGAAAAAAATGCTAAAAGTCTCGTCGGCGTGTGACCTTGTGTCACACTGTTCTGCACTATCTAAGACTAAAAAATCATCAACGTAGCAGAATACCTTAACAGTATGTGTTAGCAAGCCTCGCTTGTGGGCGGCCCAGCCACGGTGGTCTAGTGGCTAAGGTACTCGGCTGCTGACCCGCAGGGCGCGGGTTCGAATCCCGGCTGCGGCGGCTGCATTTCCGATGGAGGCGGAAATGTTGTAGGCCCGTGTGCTCAGATTTGGGTGCACGTTAAAGAACCCCAGGTGGTCTAAATTTCCGGAGCCCTCCACTACGGCGTCTCTCATAATCATATAGTGGTTTTGGGACGTTAAACCCCACATATCAATCAATCGCTTGTGTGCGTTTGTCATAACGAGCTAATAAAATGTCACTGAGGACTATAGCTTAAGATGAACCAATACACACACCCTGTCTTTAATGTACCATTTTTCATTTCTCGTGACAAACGTCGACTGCAAATAAAAGTTCAGAAGTTCAAGAAAGCTATCTACGTCAGTTCCACAAAGTTTACAAAAAATATCGTCACCATATCGCTGGATGCACTCTTTCACCTCCTCGCACAGAATGTCCCGAGGTAGAGAATAAATTAAGTCCTTAACGTCCATGGAAAAGCACAAGCATTTTGGGGACACCTATCGCGTAGAAAGTCTGAGACGTCCTGGGGTTTTCTTTTGATGATTGGGCATTTAATTGTCAGGGCTGTAATATGCATTTGCAGATACCTTCCAACAAGTTTTTGCCAGGAGTCTCGCCCTGACACGATGACCCGAAAAAGACACAGTTTCTTGTGGGTCTTGGTCGTGAAGAAAGCAGAGAGGCTTGTATCTTTGCACGTTCTCACCGACAGGGCCAATCTAGTGAGCCCCGCCATTACGCACCGCTTCTCAGCTTCTCGCTTTACTTTTGCCGGAGCCACTTTCGTCTGTTTTCTGAAGTTCCCTGATAAGGCTGCCACCACCTTTTTTTCATAGAGTGGTTTTGGAACCAGGACAAATCCTCCTTTCTTGTCAGACTGGAGTAGCTTGATGTCCGCTTTTTTTTAAGAGCAGGCAGGACATGCCGAATTTTGGAAGTTCTTTTTCTCATGGATTCCTTGGGCAGACACTTGACTCTCAGTTGAATGCAGCTCTCAAATTCACCAGCTTTTGTTCTTCCTGAAGCCTGCCTGACGAGGCTGATCAATTCAGTCTTATCAAGCCTCGGATGGACGCAGTATTTTGGTCCAAGTTCCAGAAGGCACTCCACGTCATTTGGAATCTTTTAGTTGCCAAAAACGACCACTTTCTGCCCCAAAACGGGCGATTTCAATTTTCCTTTAGTAGTCTAATCACCATGGAACGCCAAAAGAACTCTGCAGTTGGCAAGGCCTTCCGCAGATCCTGCCGGAACATTTTCTTCGCCTTTGTTGCGCTCTGTCCTATCTCTCGGCTCTATCTTTCTTCTGAAAAGGTTGCCTGCGCACTAAAGAAGTATATTTCTTTCAAAATAACACTGGGAGGGGGGGGGGGGGCATGTTCAGTACTCTATGTTTTTACGAGTGTAAAAACCCACTAATTGCATAAATACTGTTAATGTGTGCTCACAGTAGTCCCACCGATTTGACCTAACAGGTGATAGCAATTGGACTGCAAGAACTGAAGAAAGGGGGAGAAGTGCTATCAGGCTTTGGGGAGAGGCGGGGGCGATCGCCACAACCGCCCCCCTCCTCTGGATTTGCCACTGTCAGCGAAGGGACGGGGGTAGTGGGAATAAAAGGAGATAGGTAAGGAAAAGCAAGAAGAAAAAAAGAAAGAAAAAAGGGCAAAAAGGTAATGGGAAAAAAGTCATATTTTCTCCACCTCACACTGCGCACACCTGAATCGCCGCGAAAACCCGCAAAGGACTGGAAAAGCAGCCGAGAAGGCCAAGGAAGAAATATTCACCGAAAAAGATGATGCGTCGAAGAGGCACATTAAAAGGCGGGAGTGCGCAAAACACTCACCTGGGCATCTTGCCCAAGCACAGAAAAATAAAAGTTCAGTTGAACTCGCAGATGAGAGTCCAAATGGCCTCGATGTGTTAATCCAGCCATCTAATTCGCCGGAACGCTGTCCTTATGTGCAGCGAGAGCCGCGGCACACAATCCACGCACCGGAGAATCCGCCGGCAGGAGCACAATCACTGCATGTATTGCCACCACAAGTTTGGTAATCACCGCATTCTTCAGGTCGACCTCGGGGGCCGTGATATCCAGAGGAGGGGGTGATGGGGTCGTCGTGCTCGTAGAGGCAGGAGGCGCTCTCGTAACAATGCGAGGAGCGGGTGCCAGCAACGATCGGTCAGTACCGGTGACAGCATCTCGAAAGGAGCGGCCCTTCACGACTGCGACACTGCCAGGCTTGTGGATGTTATTGACAGCGGTCGATCCCCGAGGGGGTGGACATCCACTGCGACCACGTTGGCTGAAAGTTGACACGAACGCGCCGAGTGGCCGGGAAGCTTGACAGGAAGGCCCTGATGGCTTTGCGGGCTGTTGGGAGCTAGTTGGCCTTCTTGACCACTGGGCGATACAGGATTGTGCCGCCAAGCTCTTCCGCTGCTGCAGGAGGGGCCGGGAGCTGTGTCACAGGCTTCGATTGTGGGTCTGCGTCCGGTTGTTCTGGGAGACGAGTTGTTGAAGCAGAAGCTTGGGGCGCCAGTTTTTATCCATGTCGTGTCCAGGTTGTGTGGAGACGACGACGATGGCGTTCAATATTCCCATGAGGAACTGGAGGCGGATGATTCAACCGTCTCCGAGGGTTGAATCATCCAAGTTGGTGTGTCCTTGTCGGAGTACCCTTTCTCGCACGCGCCCGCAGGCGAGCTTTGCGCAGTTGCAGCCGAGCGCCGGGGCCGTCTGTCACGAAGCGGCGGTGTCGCTGACGCACCCTGAAATTTCTGCTGCTTCGGGTGGAAGTCAGTCTTCAGTTGTTTGTTGGCACGAGCGCGGTACCGAATTAAAGGCTGGCCCATGCCTGAGGTAGTCTTTAGAAGGGCTGTGCGCACGAAGGCGCGAAGCAGGCGTCGAAAATCAACGCACGGGAGAAGCGGGGGAAAAAAAGGCTACAGTCCCGGTTGAAAGCTAAACTCCTTCAATCGCTTAAGTATGCATCGACACAGGTACAGGTGTATTTCTTCAGATTTACGATGGTACTCATACGAATTGTTTTATAGAAGGAACGCAATATGATTCGCAACAACATGTAAATATTTCATCTATATTGCACAAAAGCACAATGCCACTGAGCATACATGATGGTGTGCATATTTATAAGGTATCCAGAGCAGTTAACATGTGAAATTAAGTAGTGTGTAGTTATCTATTTAAGTGCAAATGAAACTAGTGCTCTTCAGGTGGTTTACATGGACACGATTACATAATGTAATAAATTGCCATTGCTTTTATTCAATGACCAGTGCATACTCTTAAATAAGGGAAATTAGTTTCAATGATGCTGGTTGGCTGTGCGTTAAAAAAGTTTAAATGTCAAGACATGCAAAGCACTGCTCATGAACTCCGTGTCGTCACAATAAATATGTAAGCTTCTCTGAAAACCTATACAGCAATCAGAATCCTGAAAGCTTTTGACCACAGCTGGGTAATACACAATAATGATTCAGTGAAACTGATTCCTGAAGTTATTTAATTCGTTTAACGCTAGGATACAACAAAAAGCATCCTATATTTGCTGTGTTCACAGGTAAATATGCTGCCTAATCTTACATTTTGGCGGGAACACATGCATGGATACCATGCAATAAGTATAACATTAGAGTGTATTTGCACAACAAAGAAAATATTTGTATGCTTTAAAGTAAGTGAAGTTAAATGCCAAAGTGGTGCAAGGCGTTTAAACTCTGAATAGCCAGAATATAATGAAAGTTACACATAGTGGGAACAAGTGGAATAAAAAAATAAGTTGTGCTCGAACATCAGCACTTCTGCCCAAACTAGCGTTTGCACAGTTCAGGTAAGGCAATGTGGCCACACACACAGACGAAAAGTCCGTTCAAACTCAAGTCCAGCTTAATAATCGGCTACACATGCACGGCTGCGAGCAGTTGTCACGCAACCTATGTTGCGGGTGAACAAAAATGACGGTAAAAGGGAATTTGATGAAATGGAATGTATTGGCACGTAGGCGAGCTTTGCAAGGCACACTTAGCATGAAGCAATATGCTGTATTGTCACCCTATAGATCAATCTAGTATCACAGTAGCTTTAGCACACAGAATGAAGAAGGACCGAAAAAAACGACGAGCGCACCACACCCTTGTTTTTGAACGTCCATGGTCCTTTTTTGTGATGAAAAGAAAAAGGGAGCAAATTCTTTACCAACTGCTCTAGCATATGCGTCTTAGACACGGGTGACGCTTAGAGCTAACAGGCACCATCCAAACACAAGTATTGCTAAAATAAGATAGATGTTTATCGCGGGCGAGGTGCCAAGCACCACTGCCAACAAACAAGGAGGCCGTACAATTCTGTTAGAATTCCTCGCTGAACTACAGCTGCGCATGCGCACTCCGCTTTCTACTCCAAACAATACAAACAAAGAAAAACTTGCCTGCACTAACACAACTTTTCTATGATCCCAGTTAAACAATTAACAGAAATGTGCTCACTAGGTAAACAACTGCTCATTTATCAACTAGTTAGGAAAAAATTGTTTGAAGGCGTTATTCTCGCGCTCACGCTGTTAACAAAGCGCTGACCGCACCAACATGAAAGCGGACTTACTGTTTCACTTCGAGTGCTCCACAATATGAATCCGAAGGTCTCCCCTTCAGTATAGTGCATCTTTGTAATAAGCAGCATTGACATAACGCACAGAACAAGCACTGAGCGCAGGCACATTTGAAACAACAAAACACCGACTAATAAACTCCACCGCCGATCGGGAAGCGACGTGCACCATATGCACACAAACAAGAGAGTTTTCCATGTATTTTGCCATCGCACACAGTGACATCTAACATGAAGCCGTTCGCTCTCTCGCGCTCTGTGCCCACTGCACACATGCGGCGGTCAAGGCAGCCAGGTTGCCTAAACGATGAGGCTTTGCGACGCATGCGATTCGCTTAGATCCGGTTTAACTCTTGCTCCCGCCCTTGCTTGGTTGCGCGGCTTCAGCTTCCTTTCTGCAACAATGATCTGTGGTGTTTTACTTTTGCTGAACAGTGTACTTGAACTGCTGTGAGCATTACCTCAATGCTGTGAGGTCAGCATGAGCTGCTAGTCAGAGCATCTGAATGTAATATTTTACAGCAAATTTTAGCGCACCTTCACAGACCTAACGTCATGTAGACTAGTGAAAAAGTGAAGCCGATTGCTTTTGCTTAGCTCCATGTGTCTTAGGAACTGCGCATCCATGGCCACGCAGGCTGATATTTTATCAGCACCTTCATTTCGGAAAAGACATTGCTCCATGCAACAATGTATGCATTGGCCATCGCACTATTTAATGAAAGCATCTATTTGTACTTAGCTTGCAGTCCTTCGAACAAAACCGCATCTGAAAATATTTCAGCAATGTTGATTTCTCGCTGTCTATTTTTCGCTGTCTAATGTTGATTTCTCGCTGTCAGGACACACCAAGAGGAATACTTGCAACAGTAATTAAATAAAATGTGCCTGCTAAAATTACATCACGTCAATGTCCATTTTTGTAAGGGACCTGATGGCCCGTTGATGTGCCGATTATGGCTAGTCAACTGTGCGAATGGTTTTTTTGCAGACGGTGAATGTTTTACCTCCAGCTTTAAAAGCTTTCACATCTTGGAAGGGAGGGGGGTCTGTGTCTCATGGCTACGCCATTGTGTGCAACATTACCTTGATTCAGGCAAGTTAGTGCACTTAGTGAGAATTCACTCATCACGCATCACTCGGGTTCATAGCACCCGAGTGAAACCAATTTCAACAGTTTTCAAGGACCTAATGAGTAGTTTTAGGAACCTAAAACAATACTTGAAACTGCAGAAAACGACAACAGCACTCTCCACAGCATAAAAATTTGTCCTTCATTTCACAGAAGCAAAACCAAGTACATTTGAACAATAATTATCAAGCTAACAAAGATCTAACATTGTTTAGGAGCTCCATCTTTTCTGTTTATCACAGGCTTCAAAAACCAGTTTTACGGTTGGCTTGATGAATTAACAATATGCACCAAAATTTCGACATATTGCATACAAAGGCACACACATAAACAAAAAGTCCTTTTTATGCAGTGGACTAGACATTAAATTTATGAAGGTTCATTTTAACTTCTCATCTACATCTCAAGTTCCAAAGTCTTTCGCTGTTTTTCTCAGACTGTTGGACTTCACAATAATAAAGATGTCACTTTTAGCTTCTGCCCACTCAGCGTAGTTGTTGGCGCTAGCTGTCAAGTCAGCGATTGTTTCTTCAGGCTTCCGCCTCGTCACTTTGATTGAGTTTTTTCCTCAATGTGGCTTCTTTGATACCTTTGCCTGCTTGTTTGCTTGTTTTTTATCTCCTCCAAGTATGCCCGATAGCGGCTGTGTGCAGCTGAGACAGATTTATGCAATTCCTTTGTTATTACAATGTTCACGACACCAACAGCCTTGCTTACTGCATCACAGATGATTTGCTGCGACACATGTGAGATCTACTTCAGGTTTCCAATAGATGTGAGATCTACTTCAGGTTCCAAACAGATACCTGTCAGTTGGCGCTAAAACCTCTTTCAACAGAGGCCTGTTCATGGCTCAAGAATAGAAGTCGTACAGCCTTCCACAGGTGCATATACAACGAACTGCTATCAGTGTAGCAGCTCAAGATAACATTCATTCAGACTAGTAGAGTATTTGTCAAACTGCCGCAGGTTGGGCTTCTACTGTTGCTAAAGGCTTCTTCTGCACCCCATAGCAATCTTGCTCATCTAACCGACCAACTACTATGAGTGCATCTAGGACTTTCCTAAAGCTTGTAAGACACTCATCTGGCTTTGAGACCATATGGCTGCAAGACAGGTTGAAGGTTCTGTCAGCAAAATTTTTTTTATACTTTGAATTCACTCTAAATTCACCACTTTTACCAAATTCTCTGCATGCTGTCATAGAGTCGACGTCGTGAAGCAACTCTTCTGCAATTTTGATGTCGGTAAGGTCAAGGGTCTTTATTTTTGTGGTTTGCACAAAAACTGTGTCTTGTAGCTTGTTTTCATATGATGTCATTAGCATATACTTGTCAAAATTCAACTTGTCACCATCTAGTGCACAAACTGTAAACACCGTGACGTCGGCTCCAGCAACTATATGTCGAGCCCAGTAAGTGCTGGGAAGACCACATTTGTGGACGTCAGGAATTGGGGCACATCTTTCTTTTTGCTGTATGGGCCAGCTGTCTCCTCGAGTGCATACATGCTCACTTCTTGATACCGAATTTTCGATGGCAGGCCGCAAGTGGATATGTTTTTGATGTCCTTTTTTGGCACTTTCTTGAAAAGATAAGCAGGAATATTTGGGAATATGCTTGGCACAGTGTCAGATTTGAGAACCGGTTTCCCTCAGAGAATTTGAATAGTTTCGCCGTTTATCACGTGCGTGTAAGAATGCTCAGTAAACTGTTCGTTGAAATGACGATCCCATAGCGCAGACTTTGCGTCCAACAACTTGTCGGCATAGGTACGTCTCGTCGCCAGGCTTCGAAAAGAGCAGTGTCTTTGGGAACATAAAAAAGAGGCACGTTGACCTTGCTCCCTCGATGACACTTAGCAGCTCGTGCACACGGGAGTGAAGCAGGGGCGTTGCCCGGGCTTTCGTAGCGCTGTACGTCTGCCCCGCTAAGATTAGCACTCACACTGTCGTGTCAGCAATAAATACATCTTGCTATAAGCGAGACACTGTCTTCACTTACAGACACAAGATAAACATTTGTATCTGAATCATCATCACTCGAAATAGATGGCAAAAAAGAAATTTTTTTTTCGTGTTGACATGCAAGCTCCACGTGAACCGCCGCCACTGCACGCCATTTTTTCTTACAAAAGCTGCGCTCCCGCCACAAGAGAAATTTAATTCGTCGAGTAAATGCTGGCATCTAGTGGATAACACGTAATGTAAGCCGCAAACATACGCTTCTCCGCCTGAACGCTAGAGGAGGGTACGTATTCCGCAAGGATGAGTTCTGCTCGTCCAAAGCAGTTTGATGAACGTTTAGGGGAGACGAGCTTTACTTGTCCAAAGCAGTTAAGGGGTTAAAGGCCATCTGGCGTAAAGTCTCGCATTCTTACAAAAAATTTAATATGTAGGTACTGTAGCTGAAGCTAATGCCACCTGCCAAATGTCACCATCCACATACTAGAAAGAACTTGCGAACACCACTATTTTTTTTAGATGAGAACTAGAAAAACAATGCCATTGTGGCTAATCGCAAGTGAAGTAGACGACAGCCCAATAGATGCAGAACAATCATCTGCTCTGCATCCCTCCAGCACATGTGTTGCAGCTTTGCCTCTAAGTTTTCTTACGAGAATGCTGCATGAACTTGTACTGTGCAGGGAGCACGCAGGCAGGCTCAAAAACTTATCCGATGTCATTTCTCTCGCAGAACACTCTCTGGTGGCTTTTCACCTACTGCAGTTTCTCTGGTGCTTGGGCCACATACAAACTAGCACGCTATAGTCACAATTGGTACAAATGGGTTAAATGTTCGATAGTGTAGAACACAAAAAAAATGTTGTATTTACTATGTGTGAAGCCCGAAATGCTTTATTGAAACCTTCACATGTGGCAGACAGCAATTACTTCTGCCTTCATTGTAGCAGTGCCTTTTCTGACAAGAAGCTAAATAAATGAACATATCTTACACTCTGAGACATTATTGAATCTCTCCATTTGCACAACACGAGCTCTGTCTATTTTGGGTTTTTCTTGCTCATTTTACTGGGCCAGAGAAGGGAGGAATCTTGCAAGTGTTAGAAAAATAGGAATAGGAAATAAGGACACACAAATACACACAATATTACGCTAGCGCTATGTACATATACTTGCCTAAAATCTTTTTAATCCCCTTTGCTCCAGCGACAAGAAAGTTTTTCTTTAATTTTTCCAGTTACATAGCTGGGCGGTTTTTGGGCACAAGGCAGCCATAAGCTCACCACACGAACTGCCTGTATGCAATGTACCTGTATCATATTGTAAAAAAAACGAAGAGAACAGTCAGACATGACAACAGCTGAGGAACATTAATGTGTTATAGTTCAACTCTAACACATTTAGTTGGACATCATGAAAATGGGGGTGATAGTGTTAAACTTATCTATATTCAACGTCTAGAATGAAGGGAGGCGGTTAGTATGTTATCAACTCGGTGTTCTATGTGACACACAACTTATTTTGCAGCATTTCGGCTGTAGCGATAGGTTTTTTGGCACAGTAGACACATTCTGTACACATGGTCATGACAGTGCAACAGCGGCACCTGAAATCAAATAAACACATAATTTAATTTGCAGGCACAACACCCATGTAGTTGTGCATGTATACCACTCTAGGTTCAGCATTTTGCTCCATAGAGTTTCTCACAAATACCTAGGGGGAAGTGTGGCTCCACCGTCTATGTGAATATCCTAAGGGGCGATGTTGGAGCGCTGGGAATGACGGTATATGTGTCTGCGAGGCTTCGACTCAAAAGCGAATACGACTGCGTAAATAAAGCTTTTCTAAAACAAAATGTTTATAAGTGGAACTCATTCCTGCATATTATATTTTAAAATAAAAGTCCGCTCACCTTGATGGAGAAACCAAACGGTGAAAGAACGAAACAAAGAGGCGAAGAGAATGCTCGCTTTGTCGTCTGCCTGCCAAGTTTACCGGCCGTTGGTTACTTCTTACACTTTGTAAAATTGTACATCAACATAGAAGGTTCTAGTGTTAAATAAAACACGTTGATGTGCAGTGAAAAAAATAAATAGCTTATTACGTGCTCTTTTAGTAAGAAATTAACCACTTCAACGTGAAGCCAGACGCGTCTTCGAGGTATGCAAATCCAATTCAAGTTTGAAGCTCACATATCCCATCATTCTCTTGCATCCCATAGCTCACTAGCACCAGATTTCTCTCTGGGTATGATCGTGAGAAACTCTATGATTTTGTTCTATCCGAATTGGCTTCCAATGCCAAGTGATGCAATTGCTTGGCATCTGCTACTTTCTTCCTTGTTTTATACATATAAAGCTGCAGGCCAAGCAAGTATGGCAAGATCTTTGCACGTGATGTCTCATCTGAACTGGAGAGGCCGGTGTCGGACATTGCCTTTCGTAATTGTCAAGGATTACTTCGTCCCTTAAGTCACCATAGTTGCACCGCTCGGCTAAAGTGTAGAGAGCAGTGATGAAGTCTGTCATTGGTTCACCTTCGTCTTGGATGCAGCAATTGAAGAGCGCTCTATCATAGATGATACTTTTCCTGATGACAAAGGGACTGTTGAAGACTTCAATGACTATGGCACACTTTTTCGTATTGATGGTTGTCAAATTGATGTAAAAGGTCTTCAGCTTTGTCACACACAATATAAATCAATGAGCTGATTTGATCAGTGTCTGGTTGGTGATGAAGACCACAGACGGGACAGAATCGCTCCCACCTTCACTTCAACACTCCGTTGCTTTGCGATGAAGCTGAAGTTTTGAGAAGGTTGAAGTTGGATTCGCTGATCACCTTGGGCTCAGTTTCATTTATGGCTGTAGTTCTTTATGAGCAATCAGTTGGCAACGTGAGGTATTGCTGCTCAAACTTCTGACACCATGTTCTACTGTGATGCATTGTAGAGTTTAATAATGAAACTATCTCATTCAAACCTCATATGCTACATGACTGGGCAACGCCTTATATGCCTCGTACTGCGATGGGATTCGAGTGTCCAGTGCTCCCGAGTAGATACTTGAAATCCTCGAAGCCCGTGCCACCCTAGACTCAAGCTTGTGAGCGTCTTTCTTTCCACAAACCATTCGGCGCATAGCAACTGCCACGAACTGTTCGCCACCGCTAAACAAGCGCTGACACGAAGAACGGGCTTGTTCACTGGCACATGGACCAGCTCAGGCGGAGAAGCATCGAAGAACCGTCGAGACCAGAGGCTCTCACTAGCCCCCAGATAAGCCCGGACCCTCCAGTACAAGACTGCAAAGCTCCAACGGCTACTGGCCCTGGTCTTCCGGACCACCCGCCCCCAGAGCTAAGACGTTCCACACGTATCAAGAAGCCAGTGGAGCGTTATGGATTCTAAGGAAGAAGGAATGCCACGAATTGTTCGCCACCGCTAAACAAGCGCTGCCAGTCAACGCTGCGGGCGCCTTCTATCTTATCTCCTTCTTCCCCTTCCCTTACCTTTCGTTCTTATAAAAACCCAAGCCGGACAATAAACGCTCGCTTTTTGCCCTGGCCACTCTGTTCGTGCATTTCGGGGCGCGGCCCAGCCACGGGGCCGGTTATAACAGCAACCGTGAAGCATCTTTGAGGCCTTCTGCTGTTTGCATTGGGATTCAGAGATGGTGCTTGTAAGCACGCCAAAGCAGTGAGGAGACTCCCGACAATACACAGACGTGCGCACATTGGCCAGGAGTTTAGCAGTTCGTACTGGCCTCAGCTTTTGGATGGAACGGATGGCAGCCATAATTGAAGGCTTTCGAGAAGGGGAAGGTGGTAGTGCAGACAGAAGTCATGAGGGTGGACTTCGAGTGCTCCATCCGGGGCCATCAGCAGTGGTGTAAGGGGTGTTCACATTCATGGATTGAAAATCTTGGATGTTCTCAGATCCAGCGTGAGTCGGCGTAATGCTCACCTGAAGTGATAGATTCGCCTTCAACTTGGCATTCCATGTCAGGGGCTTGGAGAGTTGCAAGCAGGTTTGGCAGACGTGGCAATAAACACGTGCTGTGGTGTGCTCGGAAAGCAGCTTCATGTAGTCACGCGTCGGGCAATAGCTTTAGCACATCAGCGGCGTGGCAGAGCACAAGAATGGTTCAAAATAGTCGAAAATCGACGTGAATTGTGCTCCAAAGATGTCAAACGAATCCACTCGCCTTCACAGGTGCGCTAGGATAGTTTCACAATGATTGCAGTGAAACAGGCCAAGAAGTACGGAGCCCATGCGAGGCACGTCTGTAGAAGGTTCCGCCACGGTGGCGCACCTCAAGTTCTATGCGCAGGATGACATCGTGGATGGTGTCTACCAAGATGTACGTGAAGTACTTAGCACTGAAATCCGGTGAGTCACTCCTCCCACCTCCTGCCGGGCTGAGCGTTTAGATGCCTCTAGCAAGTGCTCCTGTTTATCTGTCCAAAGCTGTCTTAAAACAAAAATTTCAAGCAATTAATCTATCATTTTTAATTGCTTTTCTGTTCATGATAAATGCATGAACTTCTTTACCTTGTACATGCATGGGAATAGCAAGGCATACTGAATAACAAGGTCGTAGCTTTGGAACTGCCACACCAGTTGTCTAAAGAAGGTACCACACTTTTATGGATTTGTACCCCTGAACAAGATGGCAGCTGAAAAGAGGCAACATGAGCAGGAGCATAAACAATATGTACAGAGTGAGACTTCAGTGCACAAGGGCGCTTTCGTATTACGATAATCTTGAAATGCCATTGTAGAAGAAGCCAAGATATGATTCTGCCATCACATCCTCATGAATGAAGAAACAATGAACAAGGAAGAACCTGGAGAAAAAGCTTACTCAATTGAACAAGCTTTGTCCAATTTTGAAATGTAGGTTCTTACTTCCTTTAATGTGCTTCCTTACCTTAACCTTATCATATTCTTGTGAAGCCCGAGTTTAGCCATTAAAAGTACAACCTGCAGTTATTACATGTATTCTCATACCCAGGTGACAACATTGTCTGTAATCATTAGCAAATTCATGTCTTAACCATTTGCTGCACTGGGCATGTGGCAATGTTGTACAGCAGGCTTTGATCAGTTTCTCTCTGAACAATGCAGACAGCCATGCATGAACAGCACTGTTCAAAAAAAGACCATACAACAGCTGTCAGACAAGGTGCTTTGCCTTTGAGACTGGATCCACACTGACAGGCTTTTCTAGGCTGCAAGAATGAAAAAAAAAAAAAAAGATTTCTGAACAATGCATAGGATCTGCATTTAGAACAAATGCTGATCAAAATATCTGCTGCATACTTGGTTGCTTCTGAGATGGGGAAAGTTCAGTCTGCTTCATTACCATTTTGATGTTGTGTAATCTCGTCATCCTCGTCGGTTGCCATTTCAGTACACTCCGGGGCAGCCGATATGTCGAGCTGCGGGGCATGGTCAATTGGTGGCATGGAGCAGCGCGGATGTTTAAGCAAAAAGCTGGACTCCTCGTGTGTACAGCTTCAAAATTAAAGGTGTGAAGCATCAAAGTTGCATGCTTAAATGTTGCCTGAAATGTGATGCTTACCACAGCTTTTGAGTAGGCCAGCTGTTATTGTTTCTTTATTAAAATGCAGATTTTTGCCTGATGGATCCCCAATAGTTTCATTGGAAAATAAGATTTTTTCTGATTCTGATATTTGTCTATGCATTTAGTGTATACACTTTGCTAAATAGCGAGGCTGTTTTAGCAATTTTGTGCCTGCAAGAGGGGCATGCTGTTAGAAACTGGTCCTGGCCATGGCATACATGCTCAAGTAGCCTATGGCCACGCATTTCATTGGCAGTGTGCTTCAAAACTTTCTGAATCAACTGCTCGCGGACGGCCATCTAGCAGAAAAAACATTCGGCGGCAGGGTGGTCTGCTCACACGCAGTGAATGGCCTGCAATTTACATCGTGTCCACTTCGTGTCTGATTTGCCTAGGCACACCGCAAGAGCTCCGCGTCGTCTGCTAGCTGGCAGTGAGAGCAGTGTTGACAAAGGAAATGCTTGACTGCAACGTTTTTCGAGGTCATTATCATAATTTACTATATATAGACTGTGTATTTGCGGTCGATTGTGCCTCAGTCGAAATTTGTTGCAGTTTGTCCTTTATGAGGCACGAACAATCTGCTGATAGTTTGTGGGCCACCTTTTTTCATGTAAATAATACCACATGTAGGGAATAAAAAGTTTATAGTTACTTGCAAAAGAATATTATTTTAAATATGGGCAGGACACCACCTTTCCCTCTGATAACTTGGCGCCATGAGCAAAGGTGGGACATGCGTTGTCCCTTAGCAAACCATGGCGGTCATGCTTTCTGTTTATGAACTTTGTCCCTGCTTATCAAAGGGCTCGAAGTATGTAATGCAGAGAGGCATTTGGCGGGCTATAGCCTGCCAAATGCCTTTCTGGATTACATTAAATAACAAACCAGTCGTCTCCCAGGATGAAAGGCAAGGGGTTTCTAGCTAGAACTAGAACCTCAAGCACTGCAGAAATAGGCCCCACAGTGATGAAAGTACATAATGTACCAACTGGCATGACGGCACCCCCACCTACCACAGATATGAAGATGCAACAACACTCAGCGAGAGCATTGTGTGTTTGGAACCACTGTCTGTAAACACATCAATAGGGCCTACAAGTGGAATGTAGGCTTTAATTACGGCACACTGCACAAATGGTTCTTCGAGTGGCTCTGAAGCTTGAAAGCAGGCCATGGAAGGAAGACTCGTTTGCTGGCTCTGAACATTGCATCTGGAACGAGGGCACTTGGATGCAAGATGGCCAGTCTGCCCACAATGATAGCATGTGGCCTTGCTTAGATTGTCTTCAGGGCAATAAGCAGGTGCGCCATTTCTAGAGCTGATTGCAGAGTAACTGCTGTCTTGCTCTTCCAATGGTAACGAGGAAATGCTACACAAGACGGGTGACATAGCCGGATCAATTGGTGACGAAGATCTGTCATTCATATTACCAATCTTCTACACAGGCATGGGAGGCACTCGTGACATTGATGTTCTGGCTGCAACGGGCGGCTTACTTGGGAAAACAGAGGCATGCTATTAAGTTCGGTCGAGTTGGGTGACAATGGCAAGAAATGCGCTCACTCTTGGTGGCTGTTGTGCAGCTAGAGAGAGAGAGAGAGAGAGAGAGAATAAACTTTATTGAAGAATTAAAATTGCGTGACTAATCCCGGGTGGAGCCCTCTTGTAGAGCCCCACTGGCCACAGCGGCTCGCCGGGCCTGGTCTAGGGTCACCAGTTGGCTCCCCAGTGCCAGCTTGAAAAGCCGTCCCTCCCAAGACCACGTTGTGAGTGTTTGTAGTGAGCGCACCAACCTAGATACTGCATTGGCTGGCCGCTCGGTACATTGGTAGGTTATGTGTGTAAGTGTGGCTGTGTGGTTGCTACACCATGGGCATACCCCTGTTGTGTATATCTGTGGAAAAATTGCGTGTAGTTTTGATATCATCATCATCATCATCATCATCATCATTTATTTTACCCTTAAGGGCCTCTCTCTGGGCATTACATAAGGGGGGGGGAACAATCCAAGTACAAATTTCAATGAAAATGCAGTTCATGGTTACAGTTTTTGCATTACTAAAACATACAGGTAGCAACAAAAAACAAAAAGAAAACAGAGCATGTCAAACGAAGTATTCAACAGTCAATTCACGGTCAAAAATATACAGGCGGCAGAGAACAAACAACAAAAAAAAGACAAACAGCGATTAAGAGTCAAGGGTAGCTAGTAATAAATCTCTAAATTTAACAGCAACTTGTTCGCTGACAATAGCATCCGTCAAACCGTTCCACTCATAGATAGCCGTAGGAAAAAATGATTTATTAAAATGTGTTCGTTTGGAGGCGGCGCCAATCCCAGGCTTGTTGGCTGCTTAAGTTTGGATGTGGAGGGGCGTACGTGCGTCTTGTAAGGCGTTGGTTTTCCAATATCTGCCTGCTTGTTACACTTTGCTCTTCATGATGCCCTGTGAGGTGTCCTGAGGAGAGTCCTGCGTCTCGGCCAGTAAGTCCGCGAGCTACGCAGTTTGCCTCCTCGTTCCCCCCAGGCCGTCATGCCCTGGGCACCAAGTGACGCCATGTGCCTCCATCAACATGGACCCCAAAATATCAGTGACGCACCTTGGAAGTGTGCCTCTAAGGTATAAGCGACATGCAGCTTGTGAGTCTGTCAAAATATACGCTGAGCGCCCCCTTCTTTCGGCTTCTCTGATTGCCAAGGCTATGGCTGCTGCCTCTGCGGTGGCACTTGATCTGGTGCGTAGGAACGCGCAGGCCACGACTTTGCTTTGGTTAGTCACTGCCAATGCATATGCTTGTTTTCTGGAGCCTTGTGGTGGCGCGGGATAAAGACTGACGTCGGTAAAGTAAGCGTCTGGATCGCTACTTCTCTGCAGGAGTTTTCGTGCTCGCGCTTGACGGCGCTTTTTGTTGTAGAGCGGGTGCATGTTTTTTGGAACTGGTTCCACGATTATTTGATCACGTATTTGCTTGGGTACAATGACTGTCTCATCGCCAAAATATTGAGGGGTGAGAGGGTATCCCAGCCTCTGTAGCAGTGTTCTTCCCTGGAGCGTAGTGGTGAGTCGTTCTCGCTGTGCGATTAGCGTGGCGGCGGCCAATTCTTCATACGTATTATGCATGCCGAGTCCCATGAGTTTTTCTGTGCTTGTGCTGTTCGGAAGTCGCAATGCTGCTGTGTACGCAATTCTGATGAGTCTGTCAATCTGCTCTATTTCGGGCTTGCGTGTTGATTGAAAGGGAAGAGCGAACGTGACTCGGCTGAGAACGAAGGCATGTACAAGGCGTACCGTGTCGGCCTCTGTCATCCCATCATTACTTCGCGCAATTCTAGCTATAAGGGATGCAATACTCTTTACAGTGTGTTTGAGTTTGCCTATTGCAGTCTTTACGCTGTTGTTTTCTTGCACGTGCATGCCTAATATTCGAGCTACTGGGGTCCTGTTGATGATCTGTCCGGCAATTTCTAGCTGCAGCGCGGGTGCACGGTTGGACCGAGTGCGTGGGGGTCTTATTTGCAAATATTCCGATTTGCTAGGTGCGCACGACATGCCTGCTGCAGTTGCAGTTGCTAAGTGTGCGTTGCGCATATTCTGTGGTGCATATTCAATGCGCTGTACATCTGTCAGTTGTACGGACATCTTGAAATTGGGCACAGTTTTGCGAACGAGTAGTGAACAAGGCTCTCATTGGGTGGCTGGGCTTGTCTCGTGACTGTTTGCAGGCTTTGTGCGCTTTTCTTGCAACATCGTCGAGCACCATCAGCAACTTTTTTGCGTAGTGGTGGTGCATGAGTAGTGCATTTGCCCATTGAATTGAACATCGTTTGGCACTCCTGTGTGATACACTGGGCTGTGCCGACCCTTGTGGAAGCTCTTCCCACTAGTGAGCATGACTCAAAAGCACAGTTATGCAATACTGTTTCTGTAGCCATGCCGGAGGTAAATATTGACAATCGCCTCATCAAGGATGACAAAAGGTGTGGCTTCACGACCTCTGAGTGCCTGTCTAGAGGATATGCATTTATCTTTTGATCGAAATGAGCCACCCGCCCATGCAGAGGCTGTAGTTGCGTACTGCTGTGGGTCACTTCATGGCTTTCTTATGCCAACTCGAGTATCTTCACAGGGGTTATGATAGTTCGGCATTATGTGAACGTGCCTGGTGTCCTAACTCTGGCAGGCGGTGTCATTCTTTTTATCCTCCAGACGAATTCGCCACGATCAGATTGTTGTTCACGTTTAGTTCCGCTGATACAATGAAACCTTGCTATAACAAAACTGAAGGGATGCAGGAAAAATTTCGTTGAAGCGGAAACCTGCCCCAGAACACTGCCACATTTGACTAGAAGCATCACAAACATAATTTATTTGCAAAAGAAGTCTGTCAGCTTCGTTTGCCGCCTTCCTTTCCACATTAGTGCCGTGGCGCAATGTTCGCTGTCGGTGATCTGCTGCAGCGCGACGTCGTCATCATGGACACCAAGGAAATTGGGAATTTCATCAAATGCATCCATTACAGTTGTCGCAGGAGGTGGTGCTGAAGCGTCTTGAGTGTCACACTCATCATCTGACCATGGGTCACAGCGAACTTCATCAATAATTGCCTCGTCAGTTAGCTCCTTATGAGCAATAAATTCTGCCTCAACAGTGAAGAACTAATCCATGCTCACATCCTCTGGTATATTTCCGGTGTCCCGAAGGACTGCCCAGGCCGCAGTTGCTTCTTTGGAAGGCGGCTCCGCTCTGTCACGATCGTCGTCTTCATCCAGTTGAATTGACGAGCTGGTCGTTACTTCAGTGTCGGGCCTAAAGCCGGGGTGAGCCAAACAGTTTTCTATGATGCTTCGCCGGGTCGTCGTCTACTACGCGGCAATCATTTGTAGGGCCATGAATAAATCCAATTTGATCTGGCGCCCTATGTCAATATTAAGCAACAGTCGCTGAATGAGCTGCGGCCAATAAGTGCTTTAAACGCTGGGAATTATACCCTGGTCTAATGGCTGAATGAAAGTCGTGCAGTTCGGTGGGAAAAAATCGCACGTCCACATTGCCCAGCTCGATGTCATCAACGTTAGGAGCTGTGCATTAATCAATTAGCAAGCACACCTTGCGGTTTTGGGTGGTCATGTCAATGTCAAATGCCTTTATTCAATCACAGAAGATGGCCCCTGTCATCCATAATTTCCTGTTTATTACGCACTTTACTGGCAAAATTCTGCTGGCTTTCAAGCATCGAGAAAGAGAAATAGACAAGGGGAGGGTGGGAGCACCGCGCAATGTTCCGCATCTTCCTGTCTATCTAGACCACAACAACGGCAGGCCCAGCGCGAGCTACTAGGAGTTTGCTCTGTTCGATTTTGCCGAGCCAGGGTCATGTCAAGCCGCTAGATGGCGTTGAGCATCGAGGCCTCAAGCTCTTGCCAATGACAAGCGGGCAAGGTTTATTTTAACCATCTTAGTGCTGAGAAGCAGTCACATGTTTCTTGCCGTGTTTCCTTCCCCGACATACTTGGACTTTAGGTACTCGGCCCCCTAGTTTATCCATACACCCAGATATTTGTATTTATCCACTATTTCTAGCGTGACTTTTTGTATCTTATGCTGACTGTCTTCGTTATCATGAAAAATTATGATTGTCGATTTTTCTCTACTGAACTTCAAAAGTAACCAATCTCCCTCATTACCGCAG